>NW_010129013.1:0-6210 GCF_000699245.1 Pterocles gutturalis | reverse complement strand
TATATACTCACAAAGCCTGTAACTGTAAGCCCAACTGGACAAGCTGTTGGGATATGAGCACACCTGAGAATTACACAAGGAAAAAATGAGCAAGCCCCAAACTGCCACCTTCAGAAAGAGGTGGATTGCGTTTAAGCATAGTGGGCTAGAGCAATCCTCACTCCCCGTGTCTCTCTCTCAAGGCAATTGGAGTTCCTCTTCATTTTACACTGCTATGACTGAGATTAAAAGACAACAGAGTGTCACTCTTTGCTTTTAGATGCTCTTAATCAGTGCCTGTAGCTTATGGCATGTCTACATACATGCACAGACACACACAACCCTCTCTTTGATGTTCAAGGCTTCAAATTTATTAGTCTTGTTTAACAGTTATAAACAACAAATACAGCAAAGCAACAAATAGCAATGTTGAGTAAGAGCAGACTAAGCTAGCCCAGTATTTTATGCCTTGCCACAGAGGCAAACCAGCCTGGGAACGCTTCTAAAAGGGCAAATGTAAACATGAATCTGGATCTGAATAGACACAGATTTTGTAAATAGCTTCTTAATAACCTTTGTCACTCCGGTGCCTTCATCAGGAGACGATTACACAAGTCCAGTATTTCTAAGTGCATGGTGCTCTGAAACAAGCTCTGGGTTGGCATCCACTATAAAACTTCTATTTCAATCTCCTAATTCTTCTTCCTTTTCCTCTTAGCCCGGGAGGTGATGGATAAACTATATGCTTCCCAGATATACTTGATGGGTCAAATATTTTTGATGATCTGTATAAATATTTAATTTTTGCCTAGTCTAAACCTCTAAAATGCCACTATATGAGACTGGAATCTTACTTGAGTCAATGCCTATGAGATCCTGCAATATGGTATCAAGGCAAGAAAATGGAAACCTACCAATGCAGACATATGAAGTCAGTTGCTAATGATTCTAATTTTAATGTCTAAATACATTATTTTGTGGTAGCAATGTGAAATAGAGTATCTGGAAATTATTAAAGTAACAAGTGATAGGACAAGAGGAAATGGCCTCAAGTTGCGCCAGGGGAGGTTTAGGCTGGATATTAGAAAAAATTTCTTCACTGCAAGAGTGATGAGGCATTGGAACAGGCTGCCCAGGGAAGTGGTGGAGTCACCATCCCTGGAGGGGTTCAAGAAACGTGTGGATGTGGTGCTTGGGGACATGGGTTAATGGGTTGGGTTGACGGTTGGACTTGATGATCCTTGAGGTCTTTTCCGCCTTAATGATTCTATCTGGCCTTCAAGTGCATGAGTTCCCATCAATTCAAACCCCTTTGCTCTGTGTGGAGAAAAGAGCTTCAACAGTTGAAATGCATAATAAAAAGAGACTTCTCTGCTCTGCAGATTGCAGCATGCTATGGAAACACCCTAAAAATCATTTAGAAAACTGGTTCAGAGACTAGGAGCAGGAGTGAGGCAGATCTGTATGAGCTGAGGCAGTTTTGCAGGTTGTCTTAGGCAGAAAATTTTTGTGACCCAAGATAGTTCATTTAAAGCCAGCTGGGCTATCTCTGTGCTCAACTGCAGAAAGCTGGGGAGATTTCTTTTCACACAGCTTAGATAACTACAGTAGGTACACTGTTTAAACTGAATTTTTACAGCACTCTTTTGTATACAAATAAACACTCTGAAGAGATAATTTACCAGGTGTCTTTTAAATGGCTATATTTGGATAAGATGAACCTCATCCTTTTCTCTTCACTGGATGTGGAGGGCTTAGACTTCCAGCTTTGACCTAGACACCTACATGTTAAAGTCTAATGCAAGGGAGATAAATCCCTATCTCTACCTCTCCAGACTGTTAGAAAATACCATTCACTTCTCTCAACACTGTGCTAATTCTGAATCCTTAATACAGTGATGTAATCAGAAGCCTAAATTAATATGCAACAGAAATTAGCATAGCTGATCCGTTGTTGTGGCTTTGTTTCCCTCTGATGGTTGGACCACATGAGCCTTTAGGGGGGATGCCATGTCTTTAATATACAAGACATCTCGGTGCATTTTTCTCTGGCTGCGCCCCTGAGGAACCATGTAAGAATCCTGCATTGCATCACCATACTATCCTAATAAATGTTCAAAGCCACTACATGGCAGAAAGAATATTCATTTGTTAAAGATCTCACTGTTTGAGGTCTTTATATAGCCATTGACAGAACTACCTAAAAAACGAACTACTGCCTTTCTCCCACTTTTAGATTTGATCCCGTATTTTGCTCACTGAAGGAGAAGAAATGTTCACCATAGCAAAGGTGTTCAGATGCACAAACAGTGGTTGAGCTCTGAACTCAAAACTACCTCTAGCATTGGACCCCGTCTTGCCCTGCACAAGTCTGTAAGTCTGAGAAGCCATTCCACCGTGGCCACCCCTTTGGTAGTCCTACCAAAACTGCATGCAGAACGTGTCTGTGGTTTCCAAATTGAGTATTGCAGTCCAAAGCTGACAATGCTATGCCCTGAGATTAAAATACTTCTGTTAATCTAACCCCTGAGATTATTTCTAAAGCCTAGAAAAGAGCATTCATGGATCAAATAAAGACTGTCATCCTCCAATGACAAGGCTTAAAAAAGCCAGATCTATTTACCGATGTTCAGAAGATCATTAACTGTTAACAAGCAAGAAAGAAGGCCACTGTCTTCCCCAAATCGTGGCTCAAATGTCAGTCAGGAATAAATAAGGCACTGTGAGCTATTTGCTTTTAACAAAAAGTAAACTCTAAATTGCAAGTTAACAAATCTTAAAGTGAGATGAGGGTCTAAACCAGACATAATTCAGGAAGAAGGAGTTTCCCAACACAATAAAAACAAAGATACTTTAACGTAAATCAGTACCCAGAAATGAGTGAAACCAGTTAGAAAAAGTTCAGATACCCAGCACAGCATGCAGATTACTTTCTGTATAGAGTGCACTACCTCTGTATCTCTTTCAGCCAGACAGTTTGAATCCCTTTCTAATCTCACAGATAGTGAATCTTTACAGTTCTGCTAAAGGACCCACATCTTATTTGCTCAGCATTTGAATTTGTAGTACTTGCATTAGAATCACAGAATCATCAAGGTCGGAAAAGACCTCAAGGATCATCAAGTCCAACCGTCAACCCAACACCACCCAACCCACTAACCCATGTCCCCAGGCACCACATCCACACGTTTCTTGACCCCCTCCAGGGATGGTGACTCCACCACTGCCCTGGGTAGCCTGTTCCAATGCATCATCACTCTTGCAGTGAAGAAATTTTTCCTAATATCCAGCCTAAACCTCCCCTGGCACAACTTGAGGCCGTTTCCTCTTGTCCCATCACTTGTTACTTTAGAGCAGAGCCCAGCACCCCCTTCACTGCACCCTCCTTTCAGGCAGCTGTAGAGAGTGATAAGGTCTCCTCTCAGCCTCCTCTTCTCCAGACTGAACCCCCCCAGCTCCCTCAGCCGCTCCTCGTCAGCCCTGTGCTCCAGACCCTTCACCAGCTCCATTGCCCTTCTCTGGACAGGTAGCGTAGGAGGGAGGAGTCTGTCCTCATGCCTGTTTAAAAAAGAGGATGCACTTTGGACCTGAAACAGTGTCGCTAGCTTCTCATTTCCACCAGTTTGTGTGGTGGTGGCTTGGGGATTTCAGTGACTGGCTGAACACCAATGTAGAAAGTGAGTCGGTGGATGAGGAGTGAATCAAGTACATCTGTCCTGTGTTGCACAAAACCTAGTAAGATACTTAAAAAAAAAGTTCCCAGTAAAACATTGAATGGTTTGTACTGTAGCCCACTGTGTATTGGCAAGACCTAGATTTTTCAGAAAAAGTACAAACATTTTTAAGAGCTTTAATTCACTCCCTAATATTGGCCAATGACAACAGAAAGTTCGCAACCACAGAAATGAGAGAGGGAAGTGATTAATTGACCTCTGCACTACTTCTTCCTCCTTATACTGCAGAGCAGTTCGATGTAGAGGGAGTTTCTTGTGACCTCGTTTTGATTTTAGCTTCTTATCTTGGGGGCTAGTTCCCTTTCAGAGTTTCTTCACCACACATTCACACTGAAGCTGTCTCAGCAAGTCTCAGAGAAGTTGATGAATTCTGAAAGTTTAATTTTCTGAGGGATCTCTTGGTTTGCACTATGTTGAGCAAAGGGACCTGACAAAAACTGTATTAGTCACTAGCTTCCCAACTCCCGACCACCTCCTGTGCTCTGCTCTGCCTCCCCCTTCCCAGTGGTCCTTCTGATGACATTCTCCAACATCTGAACCAGGAGCTGCTGCACTGGCTCTTTTGCAGGACCATCCCGTCGAGCACACAGTGACCAGCAGTAGAAGCTTCAGAGAAACATGCATGAACCCTGCAGTATGGTCATAAGCTGATCTCTGTAAATCTCATCCTAATCTCAAATAGGGAGAAGGTAACTTAAACTCTCAAGCCCAAGATTTTGGTTTTATTTTAGATCATATGTTACATAAATTGCATTACAGTGCTGGATAGGCTTGTTGTCCAGCAAGATGTTTATTTTCTGGGGACTTTTGTTGAATTATTGTCCCCAGAATCTTTCTGTTGTTTTCAGTTGAACCATCCTTGGTGGAGCAGAGTAGCAGCCTTCATGAAATCTCATCCACTCTCCTCCTTTGGGGAAGCAATTGAGATGGAATTCCTTGTTTGTCTCCTGTGTTGACTGAAAAGCCACTGAGTATTTTGTTTGTGACTTTGGATAAGTGGGTCACTTTCATTTTGCAGAAAGGAGAGATTGCCAACATCCAGAGAAAAGTAGGTGGATATAAACTTTGCACTTACTGGCATCTACAGCGGACAACAGAGAATATGTAGGGCTTGAGAGGATGCGTTTTGAAATGCTATGAAGTTTAATACATTAATTCAAAATTTATTCCTAATATCTCTTTAGCATTTTGAGATTTTTAAAATTTATTTTTGAAGCTATGTAAATTATAGCAAAACATTAATTTCACTATTCTAGTAGACTATCATGATAAAGTAAGCTCCCTTTCTTTGTTGAATGAAGACTTTATGAATAACAAGTTTTGGCAGCTACACTTGAATTTACTGCCTTGAGGAAGCATACAGTTAGAAATGACATGTAGGGTCTTTGTTAGGTTATTTCACAACAGTATTTAAAAAGTGTCTGGAAATACATGAAATATCAACATATAATAAACAAAATACCCTTTAAAACATATTGTTGAGATTTACCCTATTACCTTTAAGAATAAGTGCATGTGACTCATATCAAACTGTCCCACAGTCAAAACTTTCAAATGTGGTTCCAGCTTGCTGCCTGCTATCCTGCTCTAACAGAGACAGTATGTTTGGTGTGATGTTGCTTGGATTCAAACATCATACTACCTTTGACCAGTGTGGAATATTGTAGCAGCTTCTATGTTTGCTCACATATACTAATTTTTCCTCTCCAGTCTTTTATGCATATTCCTGAACATCAAGGGGAAAAGGAGCTATTAGTGAGTGGATTACCTGTATAAATTAAGATGCAGGATTTAATTCATTAACTCCATCATATAATTTCAAAATCAATGAATCTTTATTTATTTTCAAGTGATGGAAAACCCACCATGATTGTAGGTAACCTGGCCTTGTTATTTGTCATGCATCACTGTGAAAAAATATTGCTGTATTTTCAGTCTGAGAGCTACACCTTCCAAGCTTGGAATATTGCTTTATTTTAACAGTAGTTTATTTTTCTACCAAGTTAACCTGCTTTTGTCAGTTAGTCAGGCCACACTATTGCCCTATCCAACCTCTACTTCTCTTTCTCACTTTTCAGTCTGTGTTCACCTCTTGGATTGCATACATTATCATGTACTGTGTCCATTCATCTGCTCTCCTCAACATCACCTACACTGAGCATCCCAAATTCACCTATTTTTTGATGTGAACACAGTGAGACCTCTCTGTTCCAATGAAACAAATATCTAACTGATCGTCAGTAAACTGCTGTCGGAATTTTCAGTTCTTCTACATGTTGTGGTTTAATCCCAGCCTTCACTTAGCACCACACAGCCGCTCACTCACTGCTCCCCCAGTGGGGTGGGAGAGAGAATCAGAGGAAAAAGGTAAGAAAACTTATGGGTTGAGATAAGAACAGTTTAATGACTGGATTGAAATGAAATTGATAATATCAACATTAATATTATTAATAATAATAATTATAATGAATTGCAATGAAAAGGAAAACAACAAAAA
>NW_010129012.1:0-1018 GCF_000699245.1 Pterocles gutturalis | reverse complement strand
GGGCCGTGGGGGGGGTTGGAAGGGTCGGGGGGGGTTTGCTCCTCCCCGGGACAGGGGAAAAGCGGGTGGTTTGGGCTGGAAAAGCCTCGTAGCTCCCAAGATTCCCGAAGTGGCATCCCGCCGTGGTGGGGCGAAGCTGTCCCAGTGCCAAACTGGGAGGGAGCAGAATCCGTCCCGTAAACTGGTGGGGAATGAGTAACCCCAGTAACCCCACCGAACCCCCGGCGCGGAGACCGATTACCTCAATTGTCCCGTGTATTGGTTATTGTTCAGTTTAATTATTGTCTCAATTATTAATTTAACTTAATTATTAACCCATCTGTGGAATGAACGAGCAATTAACTGCGCTGTTGACTTAGGGGCTAATTTAAGGTCTGTTCTTGCGAGCACGCTCGGGGTGGGCAACGTCCCAGCAGGGACCCAGATCCAGCATCTTCCCACTTGCACCAGGTCAGGATTTATCCTTGCGTGCTCAGGAGGGCTGTCGAAGTGAAACCGCAGCAGTTTTCTAGGGCAAGTGAGCAAGAGGGGCTGGGGGAGAAAGAGGGAGAGAGAAGGGGAAGGAAAAAAAAACCTCTCCTGGCAGGTTTTCAGGGCCCAAAGCCGGAGTGGAAATGCTTCCCTTCCCTTAATTGCTTCGAGACCAGATGAATTTCTTGAAGAAACCGCAACTGAAATGCTGCACAAATCACATTGTTGTGCTTGTGTTGGCTGCCTTCGTAAGGAGGTAAAAGGTCATCGTTTATGGTATATTAAAAAGAAAAAAAAAATAATATTTTAGCGCTGCAGAGGAGGGGGTTGTGTTGCTTTTTCATACCCACGTTCTGGAAATTAAAACCTGTTTGGCAAGCGCCGAAGTGAGACTCACAGTGAAGAGCAGAGCTGGGAAAATGTGTGGATGCGGGGCTCTGCCGCAGCCCCCGTGTGTCCCCCCAGCCACCCCATCCCGTCCCGGTCCCTTGGCTGGCGGAGTGATGCTGTGGGGAGCAGCAGGGTGGGGTGATGCCGTGGGGAGCAG
>NW_010129011.1:5689-5924 GCF_000699245.1 Pterocles gutturalis | reverse complement strand
TGACTCTGCTGTGTGTCCCCCCCCACCCCACTCCCCGGCCATCTCTGCCTTCGTCTCGCTCATCATCACGGGCCGTTTCCTGGTGGCGGCGGTGCTGCTGCTGCTGGTGGAGGTGAGCAACATCTTCCTCACCGCCCGCATGCTGCTGAAGATGAGCAACGTGCCTTCCCCAGCGCTCTACGAGGCCAACAAGTACGTCAACCTGGTGATGTACTTCGCCTTCCGCCTGGCCCCC
>NW_010129011.1:5020-5306 GCF_000699245.1 Pterocles gutturalis | reverse complement strand
GCGGATGTAAAGCAACACCCAGCAAGCTTCCGCGCAGGCGGCTGGAGGGCCAGGGGGGGCTGCGTTTCGCAGCTGATGGCCTGAGAGGGCTGTGAGGGAAGGGACGAATCCCTCCCGGGGTGATGTTGGGTGTTACATGCATTAAAATCCGTCTGGTTACTGCTGCCGCAGCACGCCTGGGCTGGCTTTCTGTGGGGGAGAGCAGCATCGGGGAGGGGGGGAGGACAGGGCCATGGGAAAGGATGTGCCCCTGTTCCCAGGGGAGGGCTGTCGGTCCTCAGGGAGG
>NW_010129011.1:3368-4278 GCF_000699245.1 Pterocles gutturalis | reverse complement strand
CCGAGAGCCAGGAAACACCCCACAGGGCTGGGATCTTTCTGGGGCTCCCCGGTGTGCACCGACGCCGTGGTGCATGCAGGATGTATGCCGGGAACAGCCTGGCAGCTGGAGTGGAGATGTGATACCTGCGCCAGCTTCAAACCCACCACCCCATGCCCTCCTCTCCCAAAGCAGAGCTCAGCAGCCTGTCACTGAGCTGTGGGGAGCCCCCAGCAGGGACAGCCTGACCCTCGCAGCACATCACAACAGCTCTGCATCTTCCCAGCTGCAGCCCCGTGGCCTCTGCACCAGCTCCATCCGCAAATACCCGAACAATCCAGCCCAAATCTTAGTTTCCCATCACCCTGATTCCACATGGAGCAGACACAGGCTTGGGGAGACCAGCCCACGCTCCCACCACCTCTACAGCAGCATGGAAGGGTCAGGCGTGACAATGCTCCCCAAAGCAAGGAGCCAGCTCCCCCAGTCCTCTCCTGCCTTCCAGCCAGAGCATCTCCCAGCCAGAGGCGAGCATGGGGAAGTGTCAGACAGCCCAGGCGCCGGGCGAAGGCGAGGCAGGGTCCGGGCAGACTGCAAGTCATGCTGATGGGAAATCCCTCCTCTGCCTCCCTGCTGCAGCACTTCTCTGCTCCTCACCCCAGCAGCACCAGCTTTGTGACAAGAGGGACGCTTCTCCCCGCATCTTTCTGGGTGACTACAGCCAGGGAGGTGGCACGGGGCTCAGCCAGCCCCATGGAGCCCCCACTGCTGCTCGTCCCCTTCCCCAGCTGTGCCCAGGAGGGTGGTCAGTGCCATCAACCTGAGGCCAGCGCGAACATCAGACCCGACCCCAGGAGGGAGTGGGACTGTCCCCAGTCCTCATGTCACCGTACCCCAGCAGAGGGGCTGCGGCACAGGCATACAACGGGAA
>NW_010129011.1:368-3328 GCF_000699245.1 Pterocles gutturalis | reverse complement strand
GAGACCCTGGGGTCTGGCCCACGCCCAGCGTGCCAACAGAGCTCTGCACAGCTCCCGCTGATCAGGAGAGGGACGGGCATCCAGTGCAGCAGCACTGCTCCCTCCAGGAGTTTCTCAGCCCTTACAGCAGGCGGGGAACATGGCCTGCTCCCCCCAGCCCAGCTGAGCACCCCGCGGGGCCCAGGGAGAACGGCGGTGCTCTGACATGGAGCCAGGCAGCCCCGCTTCACACCCATCTTCAGAAGCAGCCAGGTCTTCCCGCATGAAGGCTCTGCAATTCCCAGAGCCACCCTTGGGGGACAGGGCAAGGCTGCGGTGGCAGCTGGCCTCTCCCACGCCACCACAGTCGTGGCCCCCCCCCCCCCAGTCGTGTCCCCCCCACGCTACACAGCCTGTCCCAGTGCCTCTGCTCGCCCCCCCATCGCCGGCAGCTTGGGTTACCCCACAGATCCAGCTGCATGTCTGCAGCGCCTGGAGCTGTGAGCACCAGGTGGAGAGTCTCAAGCCCAGGGCCACACAGCCCAGCACAAATCTCCACCCCAAGGTCCCCAGAGCAGCGGCAACTGGGCCAGCTCCCCCTTTCCATCCTCCACTGGTGTGCAAACCAGCGCCCCAGGACTCAGCCACTCTCTGCATGAGGCTCAAAGGGAACTCAGCGTTCCACCGCCCGAGAGCTCAATACCCCGGTCAATATTTGGTCACAGCTTCACCATCTCATAAGGACACACTTCAGATCAAGTGCCCCTCACAGCTCAGCTGTACCTCAGCTCCATTTCCTCCTCACCCAGTGCTCCACATTCTTGAGACTCTCCAAGAACCCTGTAGAGCCGGTTTCATCTACAAATTTGAGGAAGCAAAAGACTGCCAAGGCAGCAACGGAGGTTGGAAACAGCCCCAATGAGGGCTGTGAACCCTGCGAGTTTCCAGTGTCAGGGAAACCAGGCTGCGGTTCACACGCTGCAATTCAGGGAGCTGGGATCATGCCAGAAAAAAACCCCACAAAGCCCCTGCAATTGGATTAGCTTGAGGGCTTCACCAAGCGAAGCTTGCAGCATAAGCAAACAGCTGTCACACTCTGAAAATGGTGCACTGCTCCGGTCCTGCCAGATCTGAGCCATCACCAGGTTTTTGTTCAGTTACTATGTACCTCCTCCTGGGCTACCATCAGTCCGTGACACGCTCCAGAGGCGAGCTCTGCAGGACAGCGAGAGCTGGGACCACAAACACATGCTAATTATGCAGGAGGATACCAGAGGACTCAGGTAAACACAGATATCTGAGATTCGGGGGAGTGTCGCCTTATGGATGTGTGCCCACAGCAGAGAGAACATGCCAGCGAGCCAGGAGACCCCCACCATGGGACCCCAGCGCAGGACAGCACTGCCCCCCTGTGCAATCCTCTCACAGAGCAGTGAGCTCTGCCCACCCTGTGCCAGGGAGGGAGGGAGGGAGGAACCCCCTCTACTGAAATGAAGCCCCAAAAGTTTGCTGGGTGCTCTCTTACACACGGGCTACACTGTCACAAAACACAAGAGCCCCTCTGTGGTGTCACAGGGTTTATTTTCCTGTCTGTACAGTCCTCATCAGACGCAGTTTAGATGATTCCGATCTGGAAAGAAGCAAAGCACGTTAAAACAGATGTTACAGCAGCAGAAAGGCAGAGCCTCCACCACAGACATCACTGCCAGGGCTGCATTTCCCCGGGATTCCTGTCCTTTGAAGACTGGCGTCTCCCTCCCAGACCTGCCCAGGTGCCTTACACACCGCTTCACACGTTTATTCCACGGTGCCCCTTGTGCTACTCCCCAGCACACTCCCCTGCTCCAGCGTGTACCACCGCTGCCTCCTGCCTGCCTCAACCACCATGAGGACTCATCTGTCTGCTGCTTCCTGCACAAGTACCTCACCTGTACACCAGGAAGAACAAGCGCCGGAGATACAAGACAACGGGAGCTGCAAAGTTTCAAAGTTTCTCACCTTGTTGGCTACATCCAGCGCATCATAATCTGGAGCCAGTCGGACATAAGCCTTCTTCTCCCCATCAGGCCTAGAGAGGAACAGGAGGTGTCAGTACAGAGGCACACAACTCCGCCCACCTGCTCCACGTTCCTGCTCTAGCAGTGTGCATCAGTGGTTCCTTTGGAAACATCACTTTACTCAGTGGTAAAAAACATTCACATCATTTGCACAAGACTCCCTGGCTGTCAGGAGAGCTCCCTGATGAAGCTGAGCCTCTGGTCTGCCAACACTTCCCACTTCCACTAAGATGTGCTCAGTCACAAGTCGCATTTCTCAAAACTTTTAACACTGGAAACGCTACAGAGCTTAACCGCACACCTCCCAAGAGCACATGAAACTCACACATGTTCCCATTTTCTGCTAAAAGCCACTCAGGGCTCTTGAAGCATCTCACACCCACCAGTAACCTCTTCTCCACCTCTTCTCACCTAATCAATGTGTTGACCTTGGCCACATCGATATCATACAGCTTCTTCACAGCCTGTTTGATCTGGTGCTTGTTTGCCTTGACATCGACGATGAAAACCAGAGTATTGTTATCCTCGATCTTCTTCATTGCTGACTCTGTGGTCAAAGGGAACTTGATAATGGCATAATGGTCCAGCCTGCAGGAGAGAGACCCTGTGCTTAACAGAAGGCTCTGCACTTCAGGGGCTTTCAAATACCACAGGTACCATCTAAGAAATTCTTGGGTGCATCAGTTGCCAAAAAAAGTTCTCATCACAAGCTCTCAGGCTTTGGTCGCTTGAAATCATCACCTGCACCTCAAACTCCACCCCCAGTGCTCTGCCACCAAGGTGTGGCTCAGCTCCCAGGGCAGCACACTGGCAACAGGGCACAGGTCCCCATACCAGCCCATGGATAGAGCTGCTCCCAGCCCAGAAGCCCCACGGCAGGGCAGAGCCCAACACCCCACACGTACTTGTTTCTCCGTGGGGCGC
>NW_010129011.1:0-337 GCF_000699245.1 Pterocles gutturalis | reverse complement strand
TGGTGTTGTGCCCCCGCCGCAGCCGCAGGGTCTTGGGCCTGCGGAATGTGGGCGATGTGCGGATCTTCTTCTTCTTGTGACTGTGGACCCCCTTCAGGACGGCCTTCTTGGCCTTCAGCGCCTTAGCCTTCGCCTCTGTCTTTGGAGGCACAGCTACAACGACAGCTCAGTCAGCACAGCCAGGATCTGCAGGCCCAGTGGATGCTCCCCTGCCTGCCCCAACAGGCCATGGCTTCCTCTGTCACACAACTCAACGAACAGGACCCTCCAAGCGCTCCATGCTCCCTCATCCAACCAAGCCCAACCCCAAAACGGTTTAATTCACTCCCAGACCCCT
>NW_010129010.1:0-8260 GCF_000699245.1 Pterocles gutturalis | reverse complement strand
TTAAATTGGAAGAGGGCAGATTTAGATTATGTATAAGGAAGAAATTTTTTACTGTGCGGGTGGTGAGACACTGGCACAGGTTGCCCAGAGAAGCTGTGGATGCCCCATCCCTGGAGGTGTTCACGGCCAGGCTGGATGAGGCTTTGAGCAACCTGGTCTAGTGGGAGGCATCCCTGCCCATGGCAGGGGGGTTAAAACTAGATGATCTCTAAGGTCCCTTCCAACCCAAACCATTCTGTGATTTATGATTCTGCCTTTTTTTTTTCTGTCTTTCAGAAATAAATGCTCCAATGCCAGTCACTCTGATGCTACAAACACTGGCAAAGGAAGATTCAGACACTTCAGAGGTGCTTTGCCTTGTGGGCTGAGAGACCTCTAGCCTCCACACTTTGCTCGTCTACTGGTGCCAATCAGGAACAGATTATTATTGATTGCTTTAAACTAATGGTAAAAACAAATGAAAAAATAAAATCAATCAAGGCTAAAGTGTCCTTTTGCCAACATAGTTCATTTCACCCACCCCAGCTCTGCATGGAAACAGTAAAAAGGTAATAAAGGTTTGTCTTGTCTTTAACCAGTTTGAAATCCTTGGCTGGGAAGTTATTTGGGGAGGACTCCGGGAGGAGCCACCATTGGCAGACAAGCATGCATTTGACTTGCTTCTCCTTCACAGCAAAACAAAGCAAGCACACCTCCACATAGTTGGTCAGAGGGAAATCCATTCCACCCAATTAGGCTGCTGCATCAGGGACCCCGTTTCAAGGATGCTGAGAACTGCTGAAGTTGCCAAGAGGCCTGTAGAAGTCAAAGGAATTAAAAGAAACTTGCATGGAAAACCAGGGAGCTTTCCTTTTCTAGAAACTCCAGACTAGTGCATAAGTGCTTGTCTACACATTATGCGGCCAAACTCCCATCATCAGAGACCGTGCTTCTGTGTATCAACCATGTGATAAAAGCAACCACATTGACACAGCAAGATTACTAGCTCACTATGCACTGCAGCATCTATGGGACAGGAACTTCTGCTGGAGCAACAGCCAAGCACTTAGGTCTGGCTCTGCATCTCATTGTGCTCAGCTTGTCCTACACTGGAACACACGCAGGGAACCAGCCAGAACCATGATCTGGGGTATCTGGCCCCAGACAGTGCTCTCCCTCCTCACTGGATCCCTGGCCAGCCTTGGCATCCATCTTGCATCCTGGACCAGCTGCTGTCCCAAGTCCTCCCTGTGCTCCACACAATGGGACCAGGAGCAGGAGTGTCACTGTACTTCATCCTCAGCTTTTTAACTGGACAGATAACAATTTGCTTTGCTGTGACTTCAGATAAACTCCCCTAAGTAACGTTTTTGGCGTTTTGCACTGCACGTCCCTATACATACATGAGCCAATCCTCTTTAAGCCAGTGGTTCTGTGAGGGGTTACCCACACCTGTGTCAGTCTTCAGAGGGGGAAGGAGGTGCAGGAACACCCATCATCAGTGTGGTGTTGCCCGCCCCACCTATGACAGTGCTCCCTCAGTGCTGCAGCACTGCAGGCAGGTGCCCCAACAGCGCGACACCTGCCCAAGCGCTGATCCCAGCTGGATACTGGTGTTAAAAGCAGGTTATTGGTGTTATGGGTCTGGACTGCCTCGGGCAGCCATGGGGGACCCATGTGAAGGGGCAGGTATGTTCATTCTGGTGCGGTGTGAGGCTGAGAGGGGTGACACTTGCCTGGCTCACGCAGAGCACAGCGGGGTCTGTGCAAATTCCATCTGCAGGGAGCTTAGTCCACTTTCAGTGGGGATTAAAGACTGTATTAACCCACAGTAAACACGGGGGAAGAATTTTGTTGCAGGAACATAAGGTATGCCATTTTGAAAAAGGAAAGTTAACTCAAACCTAATCCTCATGCAGTTAAGCTGAAGGAAAAGTGCAGGAGCCCAGCTGACACATTTAAACCTTGAAGGCACAAATGGAACAAGCTTTGTAGAGAGGCGTAATGTTCTCTGAAGGCCATCTGAGTCTGAAAAGCTTTTGGGACTATGCCACCTTCCTCAGAGCCTTTGTTGTTGCAGGCATACCTCTTCTGCAAAACACAAAATCACTAAAACATACATGGCTGCAGTTGCATGCAGATCGCAGTAGTGCTCATCTTTCCCCTATCTTTCCCTGATTTGCATGTCTCTGATTTCTTCATTAGACCGATTCTTTTAAGTAAATTAATAGAATCAGTAAATTAATAGACTCAAGCCTGCTGTGTTTTGCTCAATTAATATTTGTTAACACTCTACATACCCAGAATTCTCTTTATATTGTCAAACTCGATTAACTGTATTTGTAGAAAAAAAAATGGCAATTACATTCTGTATTCATGATATGCATCATTACGTACTTTAGCTGATTCCTTATAAATATCTAATAACATACTCAATACATTAAATATTAATAGTTGTCTACATACTTAACCCATATTTCTTAAATGAGATTGTTCCCAGAGGCATGTGATATTGCACTAGTATCACATGGGACAGGCTACGAGGAAATCACAAAAAAAAAAGATAATTTTTCACACAGCATAGACGCAGTTTTCACTCTGTACTTTATTTTGTGTGTTTGTGCCTCACAAATACTGATTGCATATCTTTATGGTATTTGGATGGAGGTCTCTTAATGGAGAAAGACAAAAAGCCTAGAGGTAGATAGGTACATATATCTGGTGTCAAAAAGGTCTGAGCGTACTAGAACAGAAAAGTCTGGCTTCAAAATATTGTGGATTTGAAATTCACCTTTTAGTTCTACTACATTTGTCTTTGCCAGAGGGTCTACAGCCAGAAGTAAGGGAAATGAGACGTACAGGCTAAGGGTGAGACTCTTTCTTCTGGCCATCAGCAATGGATGATGTTGACTTAGCCAAAGAGCAGAGGCAGAAGTGCTTCAGTATCTCATGTTGATTGTTGCTGTTTGTTTGCCGTATTTAGTGTTACAGGTTTAGTGACCTTTTTGGTTTTGCCAGTATCTGTTAGAACAAAATATATTAAAATAAATAAATCCCTGCTTCAGTCTATGATGACTGGGAGTAAGAATTTGATCACTAAGGAAGGCTAGAGGAGGTAAAAATCAAATTCTCCAACGGAAAGTGAGGGTGTGAATCAGCAGCTGCATCACAGAGAGAGATCTGGGGATCCAGGGAATCTTGGGCTTAAATTTGAATCCCGAATGGGATTTATTGATACAAACATAAGGGAGAAGGTGCAGGAGTTTGTCTGCTTGAGGTGGCCTTGGTGGGACCTCAGCTGAACATGGAATAGACACAGAAGACAACAGTTTCCCTGCCGCTCACCAAGAGACTCCAGATAGTTGTGCTCTTTTTTATTCCCCAGAGCAGCACAGGTGGGAACGGTTAAAAATAAAACCCCGGTAGTGCCCAAAAGAAATAGTGGGGATGGGTTTTATTGCAGGGAAAGGTTTAGGTCTTCATGCAGGTACTGTGAGATTCGAAATACAGTTTGGTGTAATTTGTCCTGCTTGTACAACCTTTCTAGGCATCAGAAGCTCTCATCTATTTCCATTTTTTTTTTTTCTGCTAGTGACAATACCAATTTACATCACTCCCTGTAGAAGGAAGCCATTAATATAAAATTCATAAACTATTTACATGAATTATCTTTTATTTTGGTCTAGTTGGATGCAGGCCTCTGAACACTCCTAGAGAATAAAAGCAGGTCACGGTCCTTACCAGAGGCACGCATGCATGGATACGTGTTTAAGCGGTGGTCTTTTTAATTATTTTAAATGTTTGTTCAAATGGACAATTTATCAATGAAGTAGTTCATACTGAATATCACCACAGTTTTCCACCACCTTCAACATCCTCTTTCTTGTATCTCCATTGCTCTGGCATTACAATTGTCAGTGACACTGGGGTCCTCTGAGATGGAAGTACATCTGCACAGATCTATTTCCCCCTTGCATACTGTAGAATGGAAGGGCTCCTTCTCGCCTCTGTACTGAATTATTTGGGTAAGCCCTTTCCATATCACCACCTGCAACTGGTTTCAGACGCTCTTTGAGAAGATTTCCTCGGGTAATGATGGCCAAGAACTTCAAGCATGGTGTAGAGGTACACAGTGGGGGAAGATCCCCTCTCAGGACAGTAGACAGCTGCCAAGACTGTATGCTTGAGTGGATTCTCTGTATAATGGCAATGGGAAAACACCTTGCCATCCTAGGGGAGGAGGAAGAAAAGAGCATCTGAGCAGGCTCCACTGCTCAGATTTAGCTCAGAAGTAGAAACTAAGATGGAGGAGATCAACCAGAAAATCTAGAGCTGTCACTGCTGTCCTGGGAGAATCAACATAATTTACAGGTCAGGGAACACAAATTTCCTTTATATTTTAATTTCTATACCAATGTGCCAAGGCAGAGCCTTGTGTCACATGACATTTCAGGATTGCAATCCATAGTCAGATTTTCCACTGGTATAAAGTTATACAAATCAGTTTATATAAGTGGATAATCTAGCCTGGGATCCTTGCTTTTTTGGAGACCTACTTGAAATTTAAGTGATGTAAAGAAAACTAGATCCTTCTACTGACTCATTGTAGCATAATATGACATGCTCAGAGACTGATAACTTCATGACAACTGAAGGTTGTCATTTTCAGACATCCTGGTTCCATAAAAAGGAGCCGACCTGAGAGATAAAACAAAAGGAAGAAAAGCATGAAGAGCAAATTAATATCTGCAATGTGGAACAGGTGAGGAGCTCCCATCTATTTCTGACATACAGCCTACCTCAGTAAAGGTTGTGTAAAACACAGCAACCAGTTACCAAGGAGGGGTGAAAGTCCCCGGGCCACCAGCTGCAACATAAAGCTTCTCCATCTGTCTCCGGCCTTCCAACCGCACATTCCCCTGTCAGCCTGCAGCCACTCAAGACAAAGGCTAGCACAGACTTTCTTCCATCAAGGGGAGGTAAATGAGATCCCTCAGAATGGCTGCATGAATCAATACATGCTGCAAAGAATAGTCCCAAATTCCTAGCTAGTCTGGATCATGAAGGCAGCTCGTGTTAACGATACTGAACCATCCACAAGGCTCTGCCCCAGCCTCGCAGAACCCTGCAGAAATACACCGTTCTGCAGGGCTGATGGCAGAGAGCACCGTCATACAGGGGCCAGGATCATCCCAGGAAGAGCTGCTTGGGAGGATGCCATTGCTGAAGCTATGAAATCGATGCAAAAGTGGTTTGTGGCATCCCCTGCTTGCCTATCTCTGGCAGCCAGCCAAACCTCCGTATCAGTAACACTGAAACAAAACTGCTCCAAGAAAAGAGCATGAAAGAACTATCAGCTTCTTCCGTCTTCTCTTGTATCCTTCTTGCCCTGGCTGACTTCCTGATTTGAGCTACATTTACATCTTCTTTACGTATATAGAGCACTCTAATGAGAAACACAGTGCTCCCCTGCTCTGGAGTCCAGCACAACTCAGCTGTGACTGGGGTGTTGATCAGTTTGTGGAAGCACGACACGAGGAGCTAAAGGGAGGAGAACCAGGAATCATCCTTTAATCATCCTTTCTGTCCGAAGTCCTTGACTTTGAGCCCAGGATGGCCATAAACTACAGTGTGTAGTGGAAAGGGAAAAAAAAAAAAAAAACACCAAAAAAAACCCCCAAAACAAACAAACAAAAAAACCAAAGAAGAAAAAAATCATACCTCTCCCCAGGTGGGGCTGGGGGCTGGGATCTTTGGTTTTGGGACAGCAAAAAGATTATGAGACAGCAGTGAGAACTTCACAACACATAGTTCAAAACACCAGTGTGACTCATGGCCAAAGATTGCAAGACAAATGCACCACTTCAGAACAGGCGCATGGTGCATGCATCAGGGAAGACCCTTGTCTTGCAGGCTTTGGGAGATGGTTGTTGGTGGTCATTTAACATGGACATAACAAAGCTGCAATGAGATTCAAGTGCAGATATGCCTCCAGCTGAAACGGTTCCAGTGGAGTAAAGCGCTGCGCATTGTCTTTTGCATTGAGGAGCAGAAAGCATTGTAAATGCCTTGGCTTTTCACACAGCATGTCATTACTGAGCAGTTAGGTCAAACGCATGTTTGCTGCTTGGTGCTGGTTATCATTTTGAGATTCACACTGATATTGTGGTACTACCTTCCTTGACACGGAAGTGCCGCTGTTGATGAGGCCACCAGCAGCACACTGTCCTGCAGCTGACTGCTGGACTTGAGCAGCTTGGGAGGAGCGAGGCACTCCTTCAGGCTGTCCCTCATCCCAGCCTTGGCCAGCCCTTCTGTCTGACGGTGCTCAACATTGACCCAAAGAAATTACAGTAGGGAAAACTTCCTTCATGAGTGCCATTTGGCAGAGCTGGAATTAGATCAGAGAATAAAAATATCTCACATTGAGTTAAATTATGTATCAGGGACCTCTCAGCTGCAGAGGTGATGACAGCTGGCTGTCCCCCGTACCACTGCCCACTGTTTGTTCCTGGGCTGTTTGCACAAAAGCAGGACATGGAACACTGAAACCTGTCTATATCCCAATAACAGGCTATTTGATTCATGAGTCATCTGATATGTATAATTGTACAGTATCTAATAACAAAAAAAGTCTGGTAGCTATTCATGAGTCCTATTTCCTGAGAAAGAAAGGGTATATTGTTTCAGAGAGTAACCTGTAGTGAGAATCTGGGATAACATTACTACCGTATCAGTACACTTAGGAAATACAGCCTCCGAGGGGATACACTATACTGTTATAAAACACCCTTTGGTAGGCTTTCGTCACACAGGGCTGATGAGCTCCATGGGCTACCTGATAGCTACAGTGCAAGGGTGGCTTGTCCCCTTCCACCCCTCAGTTTGGTAGAGAGCTGGTGAGGGAGCAGAGGACTGGCCACTCACCTGCCCCTTTCTCCCAGGTGTTGCGGGGGGCTGGGACCTTTGGTTTTGGGGCAGTTTGAGATCAGAGGAGGAATAAACAAGCCTGTTGATGGCAGAAGTGACCTGTGGTGTCTCCACCATAAGCAGGCTATTGGAGCAGCATAGAGTGGAGACAGGCACAGAGCAGGGGTGCGATGTCTGCAACATCTCAACACCATTCAGAAGCCAGCTGGAGTGCACGGAGCTCCACATGGGGATGGATGAGGAGCTGACAGAGAGGTTATGGCTCAGGGTTAGAGGGAAGGCAGGGGAAGGAGATGTTGTAGTGCGGGTCTGCTACAGGCCACCTGACCAGGAAGACTGAGTGGATGAGGCCCTCTATAAACAGATAGAAACAGCTTCACATTTGCAAGCTATGGTCCTTATGGGGGACTTCAACTACCCTGGTATCTGCTGGCAGGACAAAACAGCAGGGCATGAGCAATCAAAGAGGTTCCTGGAATGCATTGATGACAGCTTCCTCATCCAAGTATTACAGGAACTGACGAGAAGAGGTGCTATGCGGGACCTTGTCCTTACCAATGAGGAGGGGCTGGTGAGTAATGTGAAGCTCAAGGGCAGCCTTGGCTGCAGTGACCATGAAATGGTTGAGTTCAAGATCAAAGAGGGTGCACAGCAAACTCACTACTGTGGACTTCAAGAGAGCAGACTTCAACCTCTTCAGGGACCTGCTTGGCAGAGTGTTGTGGGACAAAGTCCTGGAGGGAAGAGGGGCCCAAGAAAGCTGATCAGCATTCAAGGGCCCCTCTTCCCTCCAAGCACAGGAGCAGTGCATCCCCAGAAAGAGGAAGGCAGGCAAGAATTCCAGGAGGCCTCCATGGATTAACAAGGAGGTCCTGGACTCAGGCACAAAAAGAAAAGATACAGGAAGTAGAAGCAAGAGCGGGTTAGCTGGGAGGTATCCAAAGAGGCTGTCTGAGCAGCCAGGGATCAGGTTAGGAAAGCTAAAGCCCAGACAGAATTAAATCATAAAGGGGAACAAGAAGACCTTCTACAAGTACATCGGTGACAAAATTAAGACTAGGGAAGATGTGGGTCCTCTCCAAAAAGGAAACTGGAGACCTGGCCACGAGGGATACGGAGAAGGTGGAGGTGCTCAATGACTTCTTTGCCTCGATCTTCACCAGCAAGGGCTCTGGCTGCACTGCCCAGTTTGCAGAAAGTGAAGGTAAGAACTGGGAGATGGAATATCTGGCCACCGTAAGTGAAGACGAGGTTCGAGACCTTCTAAAGAACCTGAAGGTGCACAAGTCCATGAGACATGATGAGATCCATCCACAGGTCCCGAGGGAACTGGCAGATGAAGCTGCCAAGC
>NW_010129009.1:2474-9038 GCF_000699245.1 Pterocles gutturalis | reverse complement strand
CCAACCCAAACCATTCTATGATTCTAAGAGATCGGCATCATCTCACTAATAGTCCTGTTTTAAAGGGAGGAAGGTAAAATGAATGGACAGAAAGCACAGTAATATTGTAAATCCCAATAATTTCCTTTGAACTTTCCTTCAGAAAGTTTAAGGCAGAAACTTAATAACTTCTCTTTTGCAAGCATGAAAACAAAATCTCTATGAACATTCATGACAGTTACTTCTGAATGCAACATAAATTTTGGTGTTACAGTTTTGGTGCTATATATATTATCAGTCTGAACTGAATTGCACCTGACTTGTCCAGGACTTAACAGTTCTGAATTTTAACTGAGAATCAGATTTAGCTTGCATAGGGTTTGTAACTTAGATTCTGTAATGCTGCCTAGAGCCTCTGACTAAACAAAGAAGAAATTACCCTTTAGTCTGTAACATTACAGTTAAAACAACATAACCTTCTCTTTGTGGTAATAATTATATAGCTCATTCTTATGTGGTATTGTGATTTAACCTCAGCCAGCAATAAGCACCACGCAGCTGCTCACTCGCTCCCCGCTGGTGGGTTGGGGGAGAGAATCAGAAGAATAAAACTGAGAAAACTCATGAGTTCACAAAAAGGCAGTTTAATTAGTAAAGCAAAAGCCATGCATGCAAGCAAAGCAAAACAAGGAATTAATTCACTGCTTCTCATTGTCAGGCAGGTGTTTAGCCCTCTCCAGGAAAGCAGGGCTCTATCACACACGATGGTTACTTGGGAAGACAAATGCCATCACTCTGAACGTCTCCCCCTTCCTTCTTTCTTCTTCCCCCAGCTTTATATGCTGAGCATGATGTCATATATTATGGAATGTCCATTTCGTCAGTTGGGGTCAGCTGTCCCAGCTGTGTTCCCTCCCACCTTCTTGTGCACCCCCAGCCTACTCATTGACATTGGAGCAGAAAAGGCCTTAACTCTGTGTAAGCACTGCTCAGCAATAGTTATCAACACTGTTTCCAGTACAAATCCAAAACATATCCCCATACTACCTACTATGAAGAAAATTAACTCTATCCCAGCCAAAACCAGCACAGGGAAGGTAATACATATTCAGTTATTACGTACTTTTACCTCTGTATTACTACATTCACAGCAGATTTTTCACTGATTGTGACTAATTTGATTTGATAGTGTTGTTCATTTGTGCATACATCTCCTCTATCATAATTAAAAAAACATTTGTGCAGACAAGAAATCCTTGTATTTGGCTGCCGCAAGTATTATGAAGGCTGTGTGTCCAGGACTTTTGTAGGAAACAAGAAGAAAAAGCTTCTTTCAAACTATTAGGCAGGGCTAGGCACAACAGATGTATTTCTTCAGGGTGTTCACGAATTCCTAACTCAAAGAAGAACTGAATTCAAATAAACAGTGTGGTTCACCAGTAGAATGGACTATAAATATTTGTCATCCAAAATAAGATGCAAACTAGTATTTAAACATGTTAATTACCTTCAGTTAATTGGCAAGCCAAAGCTGAACTTTAATGACATAGCGCTGATTTGCTCCCGTTGAGCATCTGATTTGTAACACAACAGTTTACACAACACTGTATGTATGAAGAGCTTGTGTCCTGAAGATCTTACACTGGAAAGATACAACAAAGTAACGAGTATCACAAAAAAAAAAAAAAAAATGAGCACAGCAAAAAAAAAAAAAAAAAAAAAAAAAAAAAAAAAAGAGAGAGAGAGAGAAAGCAAAATAAAACAAAGCAAAAAGTGTTTTTTCTTCAGAAGTCTGTTTCTGGATCAGGTAAAAGTAATTTCATTTAGCAGCATGTTCATTTAAAATACTGATTTTAGGTAATTCTTGTCTTTTAGAGAGCTACCAGATCTCTTACCATCAATATGACATTCATATGGCACTTAACTTATAGGTGTGACATGAACTAAATTTGTCAATGTGCTTGATGTATTTGAAGCATCTCTGGTTTTCATATCTATAAAATTATTTGTAGGAATTACTGAATTTTATTATGATTTTTCTCAATGAAGATGGGCACTTTGACCAAAGAATTTTTGGTCAAAACTGCAGACGAATGTAAGAAATTAGACATTTATATTAAAGCTTCCCACCAAGAAGGTGCAGAAGTATTGGTCCTTTCCATCTTTAAATTCTATTGCTCCACAGGAAGCATTCTAATGGATTATTCAATGGCTTCCCTTTCTATTTTTCCAGCCTAACTGCATTTAAAACCATTACGTAACACTAACACAGTTATGATTCTCTGCATGAAGAAATGGTTCTTGAACTTTCCTCAGAATTTGTTTTTTCTTTCTTATCAGTTTGTCATTATTTTGTAGTCTGTAAATAATTAAGTGTTATAACTCAAGCACACGTCATGTTTTCTAGAAAAAAAAGGCTTTATTGTGCTGTTCATCATTTTTCTAAATGTCTTATTATAAGTTATTTTCAGGTGTTCGTAAAGGCTGACTATACCAAAGAAAGGAAAATTCAAAAATTTTTCCTATATTTTGCACAAGATTTTCTTCAAAAAGCTGACAAAAGAGTGAAATATGTAGCATATAAAAATAAAAATATGTGAAATATGTCTGTGTAATTTTTGTTTCTCTAATATGCAAGTAAGTATTAATTACAATACTCTGCCTTACAGAGTATTATAATCTGCCTCCACTTTTTTTTTTCTCATTCTTTGAGTAGACAGTGGAAAGAAGACTCAAGAATGGTTTTAAAGGAAAAAAATTCAGCAATGTTCTACTTAAAATTTAAGATCATATCCTGCCTATACTACCAGTTGCATTCTAGCTACTCAGGGTAGCTGAGAGCCTCTGATGCCCTAAATGGTACTTTATTTTGCGTATCAATATAACACACTTACTAATGCCCTGATCCTGAAAATTATGTGTTTGCATATTTAGCAGGTGGGGTTGGAAGTAGAAGATCTTTAATGTCCCTTCTAACCCCATTCTGTGATTCTATGATCCTATGGAACTGTCATGGACTAAATAAACTCATCTTGGGGATATTAATTTAATTTATTGCCAATCAAACCGAGCTGGACAATGAGAAATATGAACGAATCTAAAAATATTTCCCTCCCTCATCCCACAAGTCCTGCCAGAAGCCTGCTCCAGCATGGGCTCTCTGTGGGTTACAGCTTACTTCAGTGCACATCCAACTGCTCTGGCGTGGGGTCCTCCTGGGCTGCAGGTGTGTCTCTGCTCCCCCATTACCTCCATGGCTGCAGGAGCTGCCTCACCATGGGCTGCACCAGGGGCTGCAGGGGAACCTCTGCTCCGGTGCCTGGAGCACCTCCTCCCCTCCTTCTGCACTGACCTTGGGGTCTGTAGAGTTGTTCCTCTCACATATTCTCATTCCTCTCTCCCAGGTGTTGCACAGTGTTTTTTACCCTGTCTTAAAGATGTCACCACTGAGGTGACACTACCATTGTTGATGGTCTCAGCTTTGGCCAGTGGCAGGTCCCTGGAGCTGGCTGGAAATGTCTGTGTCCAACACTGGGGCAGCTCCTGGTATTTAATCACAGAAGCCATTCCTACAGCCCCCTGCCTCCTGCTACCAAAACCTTGCCATGTAAACTCAGTGCACTAAAATAAAAATATATAAAAAACCAAATAAAACCTCAAAACACAACAAACTAAAAAAACTGAAATGAAAGGAAATTTTGAATCAGATTTATAAGCAGAAATTACTTGGTTCCCTTCTTGCTGAAAAGGACACTGAACTGATTTAATGTGAGTCAGTATTGCTTCCTGACTCACAATTTTCTGAATCACTGTCAAAGATTCAGACTCATAATCAAAAAGAAGTCTGATCCTTTGAGATGTTTCATTGGTCTCAATAAGTTTACTTACAGATTCAAACTTTTTGCCAAGTGGCACTAAATTAGCTGTGGCTAGCTTGTGACAGCTGATAAATTCTGAAGAACTATTTAATGGCGTCACTATTTCAGCAAATAAAAACCAACCAAACAAATAAACAAAACAAACAACCTTGAAGTTAAATCTGTAGTAAAGTATGAAATTCAAAATATATTTTTTTTTTGTCTTCATCTACTTGAGATCCATAACCATTTGCCCCTTTCTGAAAGTAATTCCTAACACTGATCAGGGCTGGGTCAATTAATCTCTTGCGTTAAAAGATTTCTTATGTTCCCCTCTTCATATCATAGTAACAATCAAAGTTGGTTTTACACTAGAAAAGAGAGATATCTGTTGAATTTCTCCTTGTACCTAACAGATATTGAGCTAACACTTCTTGCAAATATTCCCTAGCTATAAAGATATAGGCTAGTGTGAAACATTGTCCACTATGAAGGAAGGAGAACAACAGGATACTGCTGGTGGTCTGGGCCCTCAGACGACAGAGTGCTCCAAACTCCAGTCACTTCTCGTCACTCTTCTTCTAAAGCATGCTTTGCTGTACATTCCTTGAAAATTTCACCTTTAGGAATCAGAAGTCTAGACAAAGACACCACTGAATTCAGATTTCCTAGTTCCTAAAAAAAGTGCATTAATCCTTTTACAATGCAAGTTCTTTACAACCTTTTGGTTGCATCCTTCAGCTTAAAAATAAAATTTAATTAAAAAGTCAGCCATACTTTCTCCTCAGAGGGCTCATCCTGGTCTGTACGTACTAGGATTGTGCTAAGAGCACCTGCCAAGCTGAGCCTTTCAGAGGAGTTAGGTTCCCCTACTGCCTAATTCTTAACCTTACTTTAATTCTAGTCAAGATCTAATGAGAACACATACAAATAATTCAGACCAGAAGTCCTGGATCTGTACCTGTTTCAGAAGACAGTGTCTGTCAAAGAGGTAGATGCCTATTTAGGATGGCCAAACAGCTGCTGGAGAAGGAGTTTTGTCACTGTAGTTTTGGATTTGTACTGTTCTCTTCTGTCCCCATCCAATTTAGGCAATTGCTTTTTAAACAGTGTCTTCCCCTTGTTTTCCACAGTCATGTAAAGTGCATGGAATTACATTGCCTACGTAAGCAGCACTTTAATAACAGTGGAACCATGATCAACAAGCAGCATATATTGCTGAAGCTCATTCTATTCTAGAACAAGCTGATTTATTTTTTACAAAACTGTAGAAGGAGATAGAAGAGACTAAACATATGGGGTTTGTCATGGGAGGATTTTTTTTTTTTTTTTGGTAAAATATTTGATGTGGTATCTGAAGAAATCTTATGCATTTAGTTCAGATGAAAATAGACATAAAGATTTGTGGATAAAAATTGACTGAGGCAATACAAAGAATAACCACTAACAATGTTTCAAGGTGAAATGAAGAGCCATATACTGCCACAGGGGTCAGAATCAGCTCTTGCTTTGTTAAACATAATCTTTAACAATCTGAAAGTGAGAGTAAACAGCATATTAATTAAACTTGAAATTGAGACTGTAGAGAGCATCTGTGAGAAAGAATATAAATGTAATTAGAAAGTACAGAAGCATTTGAGGAAAAAACTTGAAAAGCACAAAGTTTAATTGGAAAAAATCTAAAATAGATATTCTGTAGGAAGATGACACATGGGTGATGATAAAAATGTTAAAACAAAGAGCAATAATTAAAAATGTATTTTCAGTATGATTCAAGACAGAAAATTTCCACTGAATTTATTTTCTTCTTTAGGTGTGCCAAATTGCTGATTCTATGAATGTCTTGGGAAGAAGTGATTTTCAACATCTTATTGCTTCCTAAATCTTTCAGAATTATTAAAATATCCTATTTTGACCTTTTACACACAGAAAAAAAGTTTAGCTTTCTGTCTAAAAATGTTAGTTAATTATAGCTGGCTTGTCATTTAGAAAGCTAAAATTGCAACATTTGGAAAATATCAGAATGAAATATTTCAACTGACTTATACTAATGTAGCGGAGGACTACTTGTTCATAATCTTATTTTTTAACAATTTGCCTCAGTTCTTACAGAAGAAAATATTTAAGCTTTTAAAATTTTCTGGGAGAACTGACATTTCTCCTCCAGCTCTAGATGCGATATTTCAGGGGGAAAATTGTCCAAGGTCAACGCAGTTTTTGGCATCACATACCAAAACATCAAGTAATCAATCATGAAAATATTAGTCACTGTCTATCAGGTCTGTTAAGAATGCATCTGGCATACTTTATACATTTCTCAACATCTAGGTACCTGATTGGAAAGGGAAGTGATGGAAAAGGAACAAATTGAATGGAGAACAGAGAAGAGCAACTAATATTATAAGATTGCTTGAAAAATTCATTTAAGAAGAAAGGTCACAAACACAGAAAATATTCACAGCTTGACTAGCAATATGCATAGTTTGCAACAAATTAAAAAATGAAAAACAGAAACATTTATTTATCCAACGCCTAATTAACCTATAGAACACATTGCAACAAGATAGAATTGATGCTAGATGCCAAAAAGGAAAAAAAAAAAGCAGCCCAATATTTCTCGAACAACATTTACAACACCAACCACAGAAAAATATATTAAAAGATGAGAAGACTGTAGAACTTCTTCATTCAAGATGTACATCAACCTTTGAAAAAAATCTTCTGTAGG
>NW_010129009.1:274-2443 GCF_000699245.1 Pterocles gutturalis | reverse complement strand
AGACACTTTAGGGTAGTTTAGCTTATAAAACCTCACTCCAAAGCCTGGAACATCTCTAAGTATCTGATCTTGGATAATGGCAGGAAAAGTATGTTGGACGAGACGAGCCCTTGGTAGGAAATGTCTCTCTTTCTGCACAGCCAAACAGGAGAGACGTTGCAATAGAGTGTGTATAGACTCTGAAGTGACTATAGCAATTGAGGAAGATGTTTTCTGTAAACACATAAAGGAAAAATTTAGGCTGAATGTCAGTCAACAGGAGTTCCTTAGGTTCAGGGGTACCTTAGGCTTAGTCTTACAAGGTCCCAGTGAGCTATGTAGTGTAACAAGTGTAGAGGTGTGCAAAGTGTTGACTTTATCAATTGCTTTCAGATATACAGAGCCATGTTATTCCTCGTGTCATTAGTAACCATGAGCCTCAATCCTGATCAGTCGTTTCCCCAAAACACAGCTACCTTTCAACAGTGAAAGCTTGCTTACTACTTCCTTGTGCCTACGCTGAGCTAGAATGTAACTTGTGAATTGGGAAGCCTCCCCTTCAATTTCTTCTTTACCCGTTAGTTAAACAGATTTGTTAGTTTGTTTTCTCTTTTTTTGTTTCTTTTACTTTTTCCTTTCCCCCCCTCCCAATCACCATCTTAGGTTTGCAAAAGTTACACCCATGTTCAGTCTATTATTTCAGTTCATTGTAACATTTAGCTTTTTATTCCCAGAGAGTGAGAGAGTAACAGTCTCTGTAGTTGTGCTGATTCTTAAATATTCCAAAGACAGTCCCAAAGAAAGAAACGATAGGCATAAAATGCTAGAAGTAAGTTTAGGTTTACATCTGATTTTTTTGTTTCCCCAGAAACCTGCTCTTATCTTTGACTTCCTGCTTCCCATGCTTCTGTCTGGTATTTTCTACAGTCTAGTATTTCTACAGATAGAGTGCAGGATATATTCAGTGTGAAATGAATGCAGGTCTCAGACATGTACCCAGAACAGATGGTCTTCATTTGCAAAATTAACTGGCCACATTTCAACTATTGTTGGACTCATGATGTGAGGCATTATTGGATTTTGGTCTGAAGGAACTGGAAACTCTCAGACCCACTGCATCGATGCTTAAATGTTAATATATACATGCACAAGGACTGTGTTTAGGATTGTTAGTTCATAAATGTTAAGTGATTGTTTATATTTTCCTGCTACTATTCACTGAGTATACATCACACCTATGGAGAAAAGGACCTAGTTAATAAATAGTTCTGGCCATCATGCAGTACATTAATTTCACACTGATAGATCTTGAGACTCTGCAAGAAATTAGTGACCGCCCCCTACTGTGATAGAGCTTTGTAGAAAAAAATTCTGGATTGAGATCTAAAATTTTTAAGTCTGTCTTCATCTCTTGTGAATACCATTTTAATTAATTCCTTCGGGTTTCTTTTTTTTTTCTCAGCTTCTATTTATTATGCCTTTATACTCTTAGACTGATGTATTACATAATGTAATACAAAATAACTATAATTGAGTTACCTTAGGGATAGTAGTAGTAATGCTATAGTTGAAGTTGAATTGGCTGTTGTACTATAAATATTTGAAATGTGATTAATATCTTGGCCATTTCTAATCTCATTTGGACGAAACTTGAAATGGAAGCCGAAAATATAGCTGTAAATCTACATAAAGGGAAAATACTCTAAATTTATGAGCTTTTCTAAGACCTGTCTAGGGAAAAATTTTCCCCTCTGTACAAACAGAGAAACTCCCAGTCAAGTTCTTGTTCAGCTTTTTCTATTTCCTTAGTTCTTCGGAGCTATGGAATTCTCACGCTACCCTTTTTTCTTGGGTCATGTCTTAGGGCAAGTAAGACCTCACTACCATGACCTTCTATAAAATTAGAGGGTTTTTAAAAATGAAAATATGTGACTTCAACAGTTTCCTTCTATGAAATAAAAAAGGAAAATTAAGAATTGTTACATTGTAGACAAAGGAATAGTGAGGCTAAGTCTATATAAAATACCTTTAAAACTGTGTGGAACATTAAAAACCCATTAACAAAAATCAGAATTCTCACAAATAAACTTGCCTCTCTGCATCACCTGTAAAAGAAGCTTAAAACAGCTAAGTTCCCTCTATATACATATATATATATCTCAAAGAAGGTGGATAAATCCAGACTACAAT
>NW_010129009.1:0-213 GCF_000699245.1 Pterocles gutturalis | reverse complement strand
TCGGAGCAGGCACCAGCCATGACAAGGAAATCATCGCTTTTCTTCTCTGCTTCCCATCCACTCCTATACAACATGTAGTATATGTACAATAAGTTATGAACCAAGAGTCTCAAGAAGTAAGTCATTCATGACAAACTTCTGAACTTGTCCCGAACTCTACATATTACATAGCTAATCACTCTGCACACAGAAATAAAAGAGGAGTTTTGTATA
>NW_010129008.1:0-285 GCF_000699245.1 Pterocles gutturalis | reverse complement strand
GGGGGGGAACCCACCCTGCCCAGGGGAAAATAACCCCCCCAGGGGGCAAATAGAGCTGCTCCTGGGGGCAAACCCACCCCCCCAGGGGAAAATAACCCCCCCCAGGGGGCAAACAGAGCTGCTCTTGGGGGCAAACCCACCCCCCCAGGGGCAAATAAATCCCCTTCTGGGGGCAAATAACCCCCCCAGGGGCAAATAACCCTCCCTGGGGCAAATAAAAGCCCCTTCAGGGGGCAAAACCCACCCCCCAGGGGCAAAAACAGCCCCTCTGGGGGCAAATAACCC
>NW_010129007.1:0-4937 GCF_000699245.1 Pterocles gutturalis | reverse complement strand
TTCCGAGGGGCTGGTTTGCCATGTCGCAGTGGTCTGTTGGGAAAAAAAAAAGCAGGACTTTTGTGTTTTGTCCCCAGCACGAAGGGAGAAATGCTTCGACTCACCCCAGCAGATCCAAACGAGCGGAGCGGGGAAGTGGCCAAGAGCTTGGAAGCCGTCCTGGGCTCGGAGCGGAGCGCGGCCCTGAGCTCAGCGCCGTGGCAGCTGGCCACATGGAACGTGAGGGCTTTGCAGAGCTGCACCTCTGCGATCCTCAGTTCCAGGAATGTTCTAGGAAGTGGGCAGAATCCTACTGATTTTGGTGAAAGCTTGGAAAAGCCTGATTTCCCCAGGAGATTGCCTGCGGTCTCTCCGAATGTGGCACAGCGAGCCCACGAAGGTTGGGTGATGTTTAGGGCTGGGACACCCACTGCCCCCCAGGTCACCTGTGGGTTTTCCTCTCTTTGTCCCCCTTCCTTCTCATTCAACCAAACCTTTTTCCCTGCAGCTGGCAGAAAACAGGCTTTTCTAGTTAATACCAAAATAAACATCGTCCTGGCCAACATGGGAGGGAAGAGAGAAGGGGGAGAGCCTGGGGCTCGGTTGTAACAGCAGCACAGTAGGAGAGCGTTGCAAAGCTCAGCCTAGCGAGTGCTGGAGGAGATGCAGGACGGTAAAATACCAGTGCAGCAGAACTGGGATGGGACCTGAGTCCTTTTTCTAGCTCCTGCAGCCTTCGCAGTGTTTATTGAGGGATTTCTCTCCCTTTTTACTCGGGCAGACATGCTATCCGATCAGTGCTGAGCATCTGGGGTTTGTTCCAGGGCACTTCTTTTTAGTGATGAGGAAAACATAAGTAATTACAGCGGATTCAATTCCCTCCTTACGAACAAGAGAATGTAACAGGAATAAAACAGGAAGCAGAAAAAGAGGCTGGTGGGGGCGAAAGGTATTGCAGAAGATGCATACAAGGGAACGGCAGTGTGCGGAAATCTCCGAGAACATTCTGGGCATCTGAACGTTCTGTGTTCATCCAGGTTTCATCCACCCACTGGGAAAGATGAAAATCATGCTGTTATATTGCTTTTTGCCCAATTTGATCCCTTTCCCTAAGCAATATATATACATAAATAAACGGTTTGAAAAGTGGATTCAGCCTTTAGCATGAAGAAACAACTCATGATCCTCTACAAAACCCTGGCAGAGCTGATTCCGCCAGTCCTGAAGCAGCGGGATTAGGTCTAGTTTGAATTTGGCTTCTCTCCTTCTCTGTTGAACGCCCATGCTCATTCCCTGCACCAGGCAGCTGGAATCCCAGGCACACGGCGGGAGGCTGGCTGCTAAATAAGAAACGGGATATTCAGGAATCTGTAATCAGGCATATGCGAGGCTCTCTGCACCCTACCTATGGCCTCTGCTCTGCTGGTGATGGGTCTCATCGCCTTTCTACCTCTGGAAAGCTGCTGCCCCTCTGACCCATGGCCCTACTCCTCTGAGTAAAGCCACTTTCTCCTTTTGGTCTGAGCAACCTGGGCTAGTGGGAGGTGTCCCTGCCCATGGCAGGGGGTTGGAACTAGATGATCTCCAAGGTCCCTTCCAAGCCAAGCCATTCTATGATTAAGTTTATTTTTTCCCCATTGCTTTCCCCCCATCCACACTCAATTTGATCAAACGCCGGTTCGTTGAGGCAGGTGCTCACAGAGATTTATGATCTATAGGAGCCTTTATGCTACACACGTCCACCTTCTTTTGTCTCCGCCGGGCAGACAAGCCTCTTCCCTGCTCACCAAAGGCTGTCAGGAAATTGCTTGTGAGCACAAAGCAAGCACGAAGGACTTTGAAGAATCCAACCGTAGGGGCTGAAGTTGTTTAAGAAGGAAGATTAGATAAACTAGTGCAGAGCATATGGGGCTTCTTGACCACTCCATTGTTGCCCATCTCCGGCTGTCAGACCCTGAGTGATCCCAGAAGGAGTTAATAGAGACCTGGGCAGGAGCCAAGAGCTCTTGCCGGAAGCTTATCTTCCCCACCGAAATATCTGATGTCTGTGGCTACGGACATGGTATTGTCCTAATAAAACACAACAATAACAACAAAACAAGTGCCGCTATTCACAGCTTAGTAACAAGCCATTTAGGAAAAAAAAAAAAAAAAGGCGCTGGAAATGTAAGAGTATTTATTAAAATGGAACCATGTGTTTCGCATAGTCCCGTCTCCATAAGCTTGTGCACATCACATTGATGTTTATGTTCTCCTCTGGTGCGTGAGGGGTTTTTTCCATGCCTGGTAGTGATTAGCTGGAGGGAGCCTGAATGAACTCATGTCTCCAGTGAGAAGGACCAGGAAGCCCTGCACACACGCTGGGTGATATGCAGCTGCAGGAAAAGACACAAACTTCCTGCAGAATGGCTTCGCTTGTGTCCCTGCAGAAACAGCCCAGGAAACACGAGAGACTGGACTGAAAGGAAACGGGGAAAGAGAAGATTCCAGGGGGAAAAAAAGAGGAGAAAATTCTCCTCTGGCTCATTGCAGAAAGTGTGAATTCAAGCTCTGGGTTGAGAATCTGCCCTGGAGATGTCCCCTGACCAGTTCTGGTCTTTAACGGGGTCTTCAATCCATCTGGAGCCATTGGGGCACCAGCGTGAGATGAGCCAACAATGTTTGTGGGTGATCTGCCCGTTAGCTCCCGGCTCCGTGCTCAAGGGATGGTCGTGAGCACTGACAGGCTCCACCGCATCCTGCAGGACACTTACTGGGCAAAGCTGTGCTATCGTAGATCCAACAGCAGCAGCTTTGGTGAGGCTGGCCTTAGTGTTTTATTAACAATACAGACATCCTGAGAAAGTTTGGAGTACGGATTTGGACAGAAATGCCCAGGGAAATAGGTTCAGGGGAGGAAACCCAGGGGAAATGGGTGTTTGGATATTTTTAGTTGACATTGTCAATGCCATAGTTGTCATTTTTATGTGGACAAACAGCCCAGGGAAGGACCGAGAAGTCGTCACACATACAGTGAGCAGGTGTGATGATGTTTGCATGGTGATGCAGCTTCACAGAGCCAGAGGCCAGAAGAGACATTAGATCATCCAGAGTGACCTCATATATATCAGAGATTACTGAGTTTCACCCATTTTTCCTGGTACTGAGCCTAATCACTCAACTTGACTCTTGCGTTTCCTCCTGCAAGGCATCCAGACTTGTTCCAGAGGCGTCAAGGACTGGGGAATCCACGACTTCCTTGGCAGCTTGTTGCAATGGCAAGCCACCGTTACTATTAATAATGCTTTCCTTCTTTCTAATCTGTAATCATCTGGCTTTGGCGTCCAGCTGATTATGTTTTTTTCCCCAACGGTAAAGAACCCTTTTCTATCTCGTATTCCCCACTTCCCCCAGTGATATTCATGCATGGCAACCAGTTTATCCCTCCGACTTCCTTTTGGTTTGATAAACCAAGCAGATCAGGCTTCCCAGCCATGTGGCCAGGGACTTTTTTCAGGCCTTTGATCAGTCCTGTAACTCAGTTTTACAGCCACTGGGGCTCAGCTCACTCCCTTTGGTGGCCCTGTCCTTATCTTTGGTGAAAATTTGTCCAGTTTGTGGTCTGCAAATGTTCCTACAGGACTTTTACATTTATTTCTATGCCTCTGATGAAAGCATGAAAGGTCACAGAGCCATAAATATTATTGTGCGCTCATGATCCGTATCGATAACTGTCTTAAACAACTCTGAACCCATTGAGTACCCACTCTACCGATGCCATTCATGCTGTATCTCTGCCAGCATCTTTCTTCCCTGTTCCATCAACACCATCCATTAACCAAACTTGTTCATGAAACCTTACCAGCCCAGCAAGCTTCAGCCATATGGACTGATCTTTATCATAGACAGTATAGGGAGCAGCACATGCCATACGGTTAAGCCTGGGTTATTCTGGAAGTCAAGTTTGATTGTCATAGAATCATAGAATCATGGAGTCATTAAAGTTGGAAAAGACGTCAAGGATCATCAAGTCCAACCGTCAACCCAACACCACCCAACCCATTCTGTTCCCTCAGGCTGTCTCGGTGAAAGTCTTGAACAGGGACCAAAAATCAAGACTCATGGGAGTGGTGTCAGCACACACCAGCACCTTTCCTGGCAGAGCTCCTGGTGCCTCCACCAGCTGCACCAGCCCTCCCCGGCCAACGTCCGCCGCCTGCACCATGTCAGGCGTCAGCCACCAACTGCTTTTTGCGAGGGAATAACTCATGGAGGTGTTGGCACCGAGGAAAATTTGCTTCTACTGTTAGTTCACAGCTGGCATCGGGCAGGGAGAGCTGAGAAGAAAGAGGGTGTTTTGCACCTCCCAGGAAGGCAAAAAGAAGTAAGAGCTAAACTGTTAGCTCAAATCTATATATGTTAAAAGGAAACAGATTTGCTGCTGGCTCTCGATCTATTCTCTCATTACACTGAACTGGAAAAGAGACCCTGCAGGCGACGGGCTAAAGACATTCGGGTTACTATGGCCAAACAATGACATCAGCTGATAGACTAACTCATAACAGAGGGTGATGGTGACTTGCGCACGACCCTGACAAGCAGAGTCTGTTAATGAGCCAAAAGAATAAAAAGGAAAATCTATTTCCCCAGACCTTGAAATACTAATAATATTTGCAAGAGGACAAAATAATGATGCAACTCCCAAGAGATACAAGAATGATCTTCTGCCAGACAGCCCAAGACACAAAGACGTCTGCTGTGCGTGTTTCTTATGAGGATGCTAAAGGCTGCCCTGATCTCATGATTTAAGACAGGAATCGTGTCTCCTTGTGCTGCTGGCCCTTTGTAAACGGCCGTTGGAACCGAGTGGTTGGTGGACACAAATTTGTTCCCGTCACTTTTGGTCTTTCTGTGTTTTTTCAGTAATATATCCTGAAGATTTTGGATTCTTCTTAGACAACAGAGTTAGACGAGTAACC
>NW_010129006.1:0-27357 GCF_000699245.1 Pterocles gutturalis | reverse complement strand
TTAAAATATTAAAATTATTAAAAATATTAAAAAAAAGAAATGTAACTCTGGTGTGTGTGGTGTGGTTACTGGTGTCCCCATGATCCCACATTAAAACAGGTTCTCCAAGCCCATCCCAAAGGCTCGTCAGCACCAAAAAAGCCTGAGCACCCACGGATGACAAGCTGCAGAGCTGCCAGTGGTTTAATGGGGTGGGGATTTGGGAAGAAAGGGGATCATTTTCCCTCTTGCCTTCTCCCTGGCATTGAACACAACCCTCTAGAGACAAGAGAGAATCTTCATGTTCCTTACTGCTCTTCAGGCTGCAGGTTACCTGCAGATGTCTTAAAAAATGTGGGTGGTTCAGCAATGTCTCCTCTAAGCACAGGACAACCCTTCTTCCCTGAAAATTTCAGCAAATACACAGAGGTGGGCAACAGAGATAAGCCCTCACAGACCTCGTGCAATGGATTTTATGTCCTCTGTGTGCCAAAGCTCCAAGACCACCCAGTCAGTGCTTCTCTCTTATTTGCAGATCAGTACCACACTTAGGGATTGGTTTCTGCTCTCCCTAGCTCAAAGTGGGTGCATTGAAGCAGAAAAAGGTCTGGAGAAGGGCCATGAAGGTGATCAGAGGTGTGTGAAAGCTCTGCAGCAGGAGCAGGCATGCACCTGTGCAGAGACAAACTCTTTAGAGACTCTCACCACTGGATTGGCAGCCTCCTGCTTTTACACCAGTCTAGAGTTTTTAGGCTTCTCAGTGAGAAATTTAATTTTTTTTTACAACATAGGTTGAAGTGTGAAGGTACAGCTATAGTGGGTGTAAGCAGGGAATAAGAGTCTGTGGTGGGTTGACCCTGTCTGGATGTCAAGTGCCCACCAAAGCTGCTCTATCACTCCCCTTCTCAGCTGGGCAGGGGGAGAAAATAGGATGAAAGGCTCATGGGTGGACCGAAGGACAGGGAGAGATCACTCAGCACTTACCATCACAGAAAAAACAGACTCGACTTGGGGAAAGTAGTTTAATTTATCGAAATTCAAAGTCAGGGTAGGATAATGAAAAATGAAAAAAAATCTTCAAATACATCCCTCCCTCCTGCCTCCTTCTTCCTGGGCTCAGTCTCACTCCTGATTTTCTCTGCCGTCTTTCCCCTCAGCAGTCCGAGGGGACAGGGAATGAAGGTTGTGGTCAGTCCATCACACATTGTCTCTGCCGCTCCTTCCTCCTCAGACGGGGGGACCCTCACAGTCTGTCCCTGCTCCAGTGGGGGCTCTGTCCCACGGGAGACTCCTCCATGAACTTCTCCAACATAAGTCCTTCCTATGGGGCCGCAGTTCTCCACTAACTGCTCCGGCGTGCGTTCTTCTCCACAAATTCATGGCCTCCTTCAGGCACATCCACCTGCTCTGGTATGGGGTCCTCCATGGACTGCAGGTGGATATCTGCTCCTCTGTTACCTCCATGGACTGCAGGTGGATATCTGCTCCACCGTTACCTCCATGGACTGCAGGTGGATATCTGCTCCACTGTTACCTCCATGGACTGCAGGTGGATATCTGCTCCTCTGTTACCTCGATGGACTGCAGGTGGATATCTGCTCCTCTGTTACCTCCATGGCTGCAGATGGATCTCTGCTCCACCGTTACCTCCATGGCTGCAGGGGCACAGCTGCCTCACCATGGTCTTCACCATGGGCTTCAGGGGAATCTCTGCTCTGGCGCCTGGAGCACCTCCTCCCCTTCTTCTTCACTGACCTTGGCGTCTGCAGGGTTGTTTCTCTCACATATTCTCACTCCTCTCTCCTGGCTGCTGTTGCACATCAGTTTCTTTCACAGAAGCACTGCCACCGTTGCTGATGGGCTCAGCCTTGGCCAGCGGTTGGTCCATCTTGGAGTTGGTGGCATTGGCTCCAGCCAACATTGGGGCTGGAGACATTGGGGAAGCTTTTGGCATCTTCTCACAGAACCCACCTCTGCAGCCAGATTGTTTAGAGCATGGTTCAACTCACCCTAAATAGAAACCTCTGGGCCAGTAAACTGAGTCACTCTCCCAGCTCCATGGATTATACAGAGTAGATCTCCATTGACTATCGAAGGATTTGAGACATCCAGAACAAAAGGAGACTACCACACGAGAAGTCAAAATACAGGCTCGTTCATCTCTGAATTAATCCTACTCAGAGTGGACAGGCTTGGAGAGAGTGCTTCTGCAGTTTTTGCTCTCCAGGGCAGACAGCCCCAGCCTGCTCTCAGGCAGTTCTGGAGGGAACGGTGCAATGCAGTGCCAATATTCTTCAGTCTCAAACATTCACTCATTGCCAGGGAACACAGCCTACAGTGTCCCTGCTTGGGTTCAGTCTCTTCTTGGACAGGAGGTGCCGTGGTATTTCTTTGCTTCTCCACAAAGGAGAAGGAAATGAGAAAAGAAACACATCAGTCACAATCTGAAAAAAAAAAAAAGTAGATGCCAGGAGTTCTTCCCAGCTTGTGGTGAAGGAGACTTTAGGTGGGCAATAGAGGCATGGGCTACTTGCTGCTTTTCTTTGGTCACCTCTGCACTTAGTGCTTTGCTATATTCTGTTCATTTATCTTTACAAAGTCCAACACTCGGAGAATAGAAATGAGTCGCTATTTATCCTATCTGCAGAAAGTGGCTTCCAAATCTCTTGGACATGGTTGGTATAAGAGAGTAAGAGAAGCCTGGGAAATTTCAGGAGGTCTGTAATGGTGCTGTCTGTGTTCAGGCAACTGAACTGAGCCCTAGACGAGTGCCCAGAGGAGCTGTGGATGCCCCATCCCTGGAGGGGTTCAAGGCCAGGCTGGATGAGGCTTTGGGCAACCTGGGCTAGTAGGAGGTGTCCCTGCCCATGGCAGGGGGTTGGGACTAGATGACCTTTAAGGTCTCCTCCCACCCAAACCATTCTGTGATTCTATGATTCTTAGACTGGTGACCTCACATTCAGACAGCCAGAGTTTTTTTACAGGAAAGATATTTCAACTTTATAACAACTTGCATGTCCATTGGCACAACACTTTGGATGTTAGTAGAGGGTCCATGTCTGGAGATACAGTTGGGAATGCATACGGTGGCATTGGCCAGTGTAGTACCCAACCTCTCAGGTCTCTGTTTTGGAAGGGAAGAATGTGTCTCAAACTTGTTTCTGTAACACTGCCCACCACAACCATTCCTACAGGTCAACACCAAGTCCCCTAACCAGGGACTGACAGTCCCAATTGTCTGTGCCCACAGCCTTGGCAGCCAGACTGAGAGGAGTCCAGCTCCCAAGGGAGAGACACCTGCACAGGCCACACGAGATGCCTCCAAAGAGCCAGTGAGAAATGGGCACGAGGTGGATGTCTCATTGTCAGATGGCCACTGGGTTGGAGTGACATAATACCCCACTAAGCAGCAAAACAATGTGTCCTTGGACAGCAGCGAAGTCACGCTCCTCCTTAACACTGTCCTCCCTGTCAGGAAATGTCTATAAATATCGGGATCTCCAGCCTTATTCTTAGCATCTGATTCAAGATCTGTCTGCGAGGCTGCATCCCAGACCTGCTGTGATCCTGGTGGATATCCAGTCATGAGGATCATCTATGTTGTGCTTGCTGTTTTTCTCATGGCCTTGATGGCCACCCCAGGTAAGGTGGCAACTTAGGTGGAGCAGAAATGGGAGACAATAATGAACCATAAAGGAATTAAGGTTAAAAAAATGACTTTTCCAGGGAAGTAGGTGTGGATGGTGAGTCTTGTATTGAGATTTTGGTTGGGTTTAGCTCACAAGAATTTTGGAGTGGAGTCCAGCTCCAAACTCAGGCCCTCCTAGATTTAGACATCCACCATTTGAGGGTCTCCACGTGAACCAGGTCCCATCCTGGACACTGAACACTAGTCAACAGAATCAGAGCAATTCAGTTCATCACAAGCTGAATACCCAAGTTATGACTCCACTGATAAATTCAGTAGTGCCAGGACTGAGGTCTCAGCTTGGTTTTTGAACCAAGTCTTCCACACCATTTAACTGACAGCACTGTCATTGGCTCAGCTTTGCTCTTGGCCAAAGAGCATGGACTCAAACCGTTCCTGAGACAAGGACTGACAGTGGCCAGGGTCCACTCAAAGTATTGGTTTGGATGTTGATACTTCAAGGAGAGAGATTTTATTGTGTGGTGGTGGGATTTCTGTGCTGCTGATCATGGTGAATACCTAGCGCTTTCTTTCTGTCTACAGGCAAAAGTCAGTCAAAAAAGAGCTGCAGAGGGTATTGCGCCAGGACGTGTGCTAAAGGAGAGAAGGAGGAGCACACTGAAGACTGCGGGAGGATGTACTGCTGCCTGACACACAGGAAAAAGAAGTAGAGCAGAGACTTTCGGTGCTGAGAGAAGGAGGGAAACAGTGATGTTTGCATTGCTTTCTTCTTGTTTGATGGAAATGGAGTTTGCTCTTCTCATTAAAAATAGACGAGTTCTCACCCTGAAGTGTGCTGTGTGGTTCATTGTCTTCCAAAAAGTTGTGTGGAGAGGATCAGGAAAGATCTGGTAAGTCTTGACTGATAAGTTCATATTTATGGAGATGATATGGTCAAATGCAGATACTGCACTTTCTCATGCTAGCCTCATCACAATAGGAGTCACAAGTGAGTTTCTTATCAGTTTCCTTCGACAGTCTTGAGTCATTAACCCCTGTTTTCTCCAAAACAGAGTAACTCTCAATGGGTTTCATGATGGCATAAATAGCCCATGGCATCCATGCTGAGTCATGAGGAGACACTTCCCAAGGAGGCAGCATGGGGAACTTGCCCTCTGACTACTCCCTCTTGGCCAAGGCAGCATCTCTCAGCATCACTGGGTCCCCTTGAAAGAGAAAAATCTGGTGAATGGGAAAGTGATCCATGGTCCCCGGTGAGAGCAGAGCTGCAGGCACTGACAGCAGCAAAGAGCACGACCTTAGTATAAGGAATATATTAGAAAATATTTTAAAAAATAGAAAATATAAGGAATATATTCCATCCCTGGAGGGGTTCAAGGCCAGGCTGGATGAGGCTTTGAGCAACCTGGGCTAGGGGAGGGTTGATGAACTTACATCCCACAAAGCACATCCGTGGCTGTTTCTGCACAAGCCAGGCAACCTCTGCAGCATCTTTCAGCTTCTCCCTCCCACCTCAAAGCAGCGAGGCTTCCTCCTGTCTTGCACATTCCCCAGGAATTATCCAGCCTCACTGCTGTGGGATGATGCTGGATGAATCAGGCAGCACTCTGCACAGCCTCTTACCTTCCCCTTTTTGTCCTGTGCTTTTATTTAAGCAAGAATTTTAAATGCCCAGACATGAAAAAAAAAAAGCCATTTTTTTCCTGACCTCGAAGGAATCTTTCCTTCTTTCTTCTTTTTGGACAAACTGAAAAGGTAAAAAAACTTCATTTCTTTTTAGATCGAAGTCATTTTTTTTTTCCCATTCTTAGGGCTTGGCAATGAACCAGAAAATCCACTCTGTGCCCTGCTCCAGTTCAGAGAACAGGGGCAGACACTGGTGCTGCAGCGGGAAGCAGAGCACACAAACCAGACGAAAAGGAAATATCCAGGGATCTTCTTTGCTCCCCATTTGCTTGGAATCAGCTTCATGCATTGCTGACCCAAGCTCTCATTCATCACTGTGATTTTTCTCTCCATTTCTAGCAATGCCTCCAGGAGGGACATTGAAAAAATCCCTGCTGCAGGGTACCGTGGATGCTGAGACTTCACCTGGGTTTGATGGGAGACTGGGTGGATTTCCTGGAGAGAAATTCACAGAGACTCAAAATATTGCCTTCTGCAGATGTTTGAAGCCAATTCTTCTGTTCCCTCCCAACAGTCTCAGCTGTGGGCTCCGGTGTCACCTCCTACAGAGGAGTTATCCCACGCACAGGGGAAAAGGGCTCCCCATCTCTCTTTGAGGGGAAGGAAATGATGGTTTTGCTTGGTCTTAATGTACAGCAAAGGGAAAGGAGTTTAAAAGCTCAAAATAAAAATGGATCACTGAAGTTCTATTTGAGAAAACATTTCAGCTGAACCCAAATCTTTTCCCTTCCCCAGCTGTCTTCCACCAGTCCCGATTTCACCTTGTGGGACATTTATTTAAAGAAATTCTTTTATTTCTGTTGAAAAATACCTATGGAAATATGTCAGTAATACTGCTGTCACGTTGCCATTTCACTATTGCCTTCGTTTGCTCCCCATCTGCATTCCTGGGGCTGTAGTGAGATCTTTTAGAGGAGCAGGAACATCTACATAGTGCACTGGGAGCAGGAGCAATGCCTGCTGCTTGGGCATTGCCCAGTGGTTGGAAGCAAGGTCTCCTACATGTCCCCATCCCATGCATCTCTGTTCTCCAGGCTTTGTCTTTGGAAGTGGAAGACTGGGAATACAACTATAAAATCCTTTCTTTTCCAAGCATCCCTTTTATCAGGTCACCTTTCTCTCCACATTATATTTGCAACCTACGGAAATCTACAGTCAGACCCAAACACAAACCAACATCTTCAGCTTGTTTCCAGACCCAAGGAGCTCCTGCGATGGAAACTGAGGCAGAGGAAAGCTCTGGGAAGAGGGTTGAGGGGAAACACTGGTCTTTTGCAGGTGGGTGACTGGTAGCACGGTGTGCTCTGCCACAGGATGAAGGCACAAGGTGGTAGACCTTGTCCCACCATCTTCTTGTGTCGTGCAAGGGAGAACAATTTGGGAATAGGGAATACAGAGAGCTGAGACCACAAGCCAGTGTATTCCTGGCTCCTGCAGCCTCTTCCTCCTTGGGTTCCCAATCCAACCATCCCTTCCCAAAGGAGCTGCTCTGGGCACCATGGATGGTGAGGAAATCCTGCAGGAGCAACCCAAGTCTGCCAGTATAAAGGCAACCTGGCTCTTGTACAACCGAAAGGAAATCCAGATCCTTCTAGGAAGAGGTAGGCGTGATAATTTTTCCAGGCACTAGCAAAATACCAAAGAGACATGGCTTCTGACAGCTCTCTGCACCCTTCCAGCTCTGTCTCGCATGGGCTGTGCCAGCTGCAGGGTCAGTAGCCAAGGTGAGACATGTAGCTCCTGGTCAGGGTTCAGGCAGCTGGCGAGGAGGAAGATTTGGGGAAGGCTGCCATCTTTTGGATGACTGCAAAATAACGGCACCTGCTTAGGAAACGCTGCCCACGGACTCGAGAGATGTCAGCTCAAGCCTTTTCGTGGAGGATGAGTTGCAGGCAAGGATGACAGAAGTCATTCCAGCTCTGCTCTTGCCTCCCACAGAGGGATCCAGATCTTTATTTAGGGCAGACTAGGATCAGAGCTGGAAATGATCTGGCAGATTTTCTGTCTGGCCCTTCACGGCCTTTTACAGTGGCTCCATCTGCAAGGACAGAGGTGCACATCTGGAGGGCAACATTCAAACCCCCTTCCACCTGCCTGGCTCAGATTCTGCCACCAACACAGAGGATGCGGCTGGAAGAGGTGCAAGCTCTGACACCAGCCACTTTGGTCTCACACTCCTGTGACAACCTGTCCCCTGGGTCCCCTCCACTCATCTCTCTCACAGACCCAGCTGCTCCATGGACTTAAATTCATCAGAGCACCTGCCTGCCTGCTGGCCCACTTTCCTGCAGATTAAATATTCATCTAATGGCCATAAGCTGCTTAAATATGTCTTGGGCAAAGCCCCTTTGTAAGCGCTCTGAGAACAAACAGTTCCCTGCTGGGACCACTGCTATGCCCCCACACCAAAGCATTTCTTACGGACGCATCATCTGTTTTCTTTCCCTTTCGTGCATCCAGTCTGCTCATCTCCTTTCCAGGGGCATGAAGGAGTAAAGAATTTGCCCCATCATGGACAAAGGGAGATGGTGTGCTTCACATGGCCAAAGAGATGCTGCAAGCCTGCATCCCTTTTCCACCCTGCCCCATCTCTCCAGGATATAGAATCATAGAATCCTAGAATTGTTTGGGTTGGAAAGACTTTAAAGATCATTGAGTTCCCACCCCCTGCCATGGGCAGGGACACCTCCCACTAGCCCAGGTTTCTCAAAGCCTCATCCAGCCTGGCCTTGAACACCTGTCCCAATATCCCATATCCCAATGCAAGCCTCTTCCTCTGATCTCATATTGTGTTCATCTAAAACAAGTCAAGACCATAATGTTTAGGATCAATGTTAGGTCAATGCACGAGTGTACAGCACTTTCTAATCAGCCTGACAAAACCTAAAGCAAATTAGAGTCAAAATATCCATTGCTTCCATGATTTTCCACTCCCACAAGACTGGCAGCTCTACCTCTCCGTTGCTTGACCTCCCCTACCACCTCTGATCATGCGAAAACCTTCAGCCCAGCCTCCCAAAAGCATCAAATGCAAAGTGAGAGTGCCCCAAAGCCGAATCAGCAGCCTGTTTGACTGGACACAGCATGGAAAGATGATCAAGCTGATCGATGCTGGGAATATCTGTCCCAGACAGTAAGAGCTGGGATTTTTTTTTCTAAGGGAATTTTATCTTGATGACTTTAACCTGTTACCCAAATTTTGCCTCCAGATGCATGGTACAGACCACTACCCCTCTGCTGCATCCCTGCTTTGTTATCTGTATTGAAAGCAAATAGTCTCTAAAATCTAGACAACAATGCATCTTACTGTGCTCTGAATATACAGAAAAGCAATAATAGAAAAGTCCCAATACAGAACGTAAAGCACTAGACACAAGGCAAGGAATTCCAGTGACACTCCGTGCCCTAAAATCCAGGGGATTCACGCAGGGCTTATGCTATTAGAGGGGGACAATGGGACGCACACATCGTGCGATGCTAAGCTACGGGTCCTAAGCTGTGGTTCCTTGAGGATTAGAGAAGGAAAGCATGTGGGGGAGGTGGCTGGAACAGAGGAACGGGGAATGGTTTAGCATTGCCGGATTTTAGAGCATCATGGGCGCTGGTGGCTGTGATCCCCTTTGGGAAGCAGGATGGCCAGCAAGGGCAGGGAGGGATGTGGGCAGGAGGGGCTCCGGGTGGAGAATATCACCTGAGGCCAGAAAGGGCCTCAGGTTGATCAAGGTGATGTGATGGCTTCACAGGTATCTCAGGACTTGGCACAGGGAAGGGTTGGGTAGGTGCTGGACCCTGTGGCTTGAAGAGGGGAAAAAATGGAGGGAGGAATGGTATCAGAGAATGAAGGCAATTCATCCCATGCCTATATGAGTAAGAGGATTTAGAGGGGGTTCTGGGGGACTGGTCTTGTCTGTTGTTTCTCTGGAAGGGAAGAGTTCAGTGCTCAGAGTCAATAGTGGCAGGCAGTTGCCTAAGGAGTTGAAAAAGATATGACTGAGCTATGCCAATATCTCATAGCAAAGGATGGTGAACAGGGGTAAAGGGCTAAAGCTCTGGGCTATCTGCTTGCCTTTGTGCTCCCCAAACCAACCTCTCTTTGGTCCATTTGTCCCAGGTTCGCTCTTGCCCACAGGCACAGCTGCCTCTTCAGGGGTGACCCAGCTGGGAGGATGGGCAGGACCAAGCGGGCTGTAGGCCAGTAACCCAAGGAGCAGTATGGTGGTGTCAAGGATGTGTGCTGTGAATGTCTCATGCTCAGCACTCTTGTGCCCCTCATTGCTGGGTGGATCTGGGTCACTTGGCTCTCCTAGTGTCCTGGGCTCTTGCACTAAACGCAGAGGTTGGGACCAGTCATGCAGATACTGAGGCTGTGCTAGTCCACAGAGATCCCTCCAAAAAGGCTGAGGTGAGCAATGACCCCGGTTGTAGCCATGTATATAGGGCAAGAGCACTTCACCAGACTCTCTTCAGGTATTTAGAAAACGCTTAAGAGATTTATAATTTAAAAATGCTCTCGGGTATGCACCAAAGCCAAGACAGAGTGGGCAGCTGGGCTGTATCCATACCAGTCCAAAAACCGACAGCCAGGCCAGGTCTCTAGTCCTGAGGCCCTTTTGCACGGTCTGGCCACTTCCATACTATTAAACTCTCTCAGACTTGTCAAAACAAGGTCCCAGAGAGGGACCACCTGTGGTCTATTGGGAGGTCTAGTGGATGATCTATTGGGAGTGGTCCCTGGTCTATGCTAAATCCTAAGATTCCCAGGGTTGTTTGGGTCAGTGCTTGTTCACCCAGGTTGAAACTGGCAATTTATCTGTATAGGTGACTGCGCCCTAAATTGCTTAATTCCCAGCTACAGATGTAGAATCAAGTCTGGTAGAGTAGGACAGTGGCCATGTGGTCTTTATGACCAGGCCAGCAGCAAACCAGAAGGACCGTATAGCAAAGGCACCAACAGCATCAACTCAAAAAATATGAGGCAAAATTGTCACTCGTGCAAAGAAAAGAAGCCTCCTCTTTGCTGTAAAAGTGAAAACGTTGCAACCGAGTAATTACTCCAGCCCTGGCTATCCAGTCAGAAAGCATCAGGCATTTCTGAGCAGCATTGAATGAGGGACTGACGGAGCTGGCTGGCATTTCATTCCAGCTTCTTTTCACTTGAACAATCCGCTCTTGAGACTCTTGCTTTAGTCACTTTACGGCTCCGTGCACTCAAGGCTGCAGTAGCATGTGCTTGAAGAGATGCTAAATGTTTTTCGTGGTATTGTTTTGCTTAAAACTAACATTTTTTCCTTCTCCCTGAATAGCTGTTCTTCCTGCTGCTTGTGATACCTGGTATAATTTCATTGTGAAATGTGATCTCTGGCCAAATTATTCTTTAAATCACTGAGTTTCTTCTTGTCTAAATTTTCCCTGAAAGTTTAATTGGGTGCACTCATCATCCTGAAAGGAGGTTGAAGCGAGGTGGGTGTTGGTCTCTTTTCCCAAGTAACAGGTGATAGGACGAGAGGAAATGGCCTCGGATTGTGCCAGGAGAGGTTTCAGTTGGATATTAGGAAAAAAATTTTCACTGAAAGGGTTGTCAAGCACTGGGACAGGCTGCCCAGGGAAGTGTTTGAGTCTCCATCCCTGGAGGTATTTAAAGGATGTGTAGATGTGGCACTTAGGGACATGGTTTAGTGGTGGACTTGGCAGTATTAGGTTTACAGTTGGACTTGATTTTAAAGGTCTTTTCCAACCTACATGATTCTTTGATTCCACCTTCCTTCTTCTTCTGGGTGTCTGGTGATGTCAGCCCTTGAAATGAAGACCTTCCTTCTTGCATTCGTATAATAGCCATGCTCTTTCCCCAGAAATACCTGCAAACTTTACCCAGAGAAGCCAAAGGATATGTTGGGCATTTCATAAGCGATATTTACCTTTCCTCCAGGGTGGGGGAAAAGCCTGAAGAGCAGAACAAATATATGAAAGAAAATGGTCAAAAACCCAGAAATTCTTTGTAAAGGCAAAAGAAGAGTTTGAAATGAAAACAGGGAACAACAGGTCTAAAGCTCTCTTTCCATTTTACCCTGCCATGTACAGTATAACTCCTGGATGTCACTCGTTGAAGGTAAAGTTCAACAGAGGCGCAGCAAATCAGAGATCCCACCGCTGAATATAGCCAATTTATGGACTTCACTGCCAAAGAAGGTCACTGAGTCAACTGCTGTGACTGGATAATTACATGACCATGAACGTTTGTAGCTCTGCATGCAAAGATCCTGTAATAAAGGTAATCAAATCTCATGCTTCAGCGCATAAGTGGTTCTTCTGCGGCAGCCGGGAAAGAGGTTTTCCACCTGCACGCCCAGAACTGTGCACTTCATTTGGTGTGCTATGGAGGTAACCTCGGAAGCCTCAGGTTTTGGCCATCGCTGGAGGCAGGAAGCAGGATTTGATGAGCCGGTGGGCTAACCGAGTATGGCAATTCCTAAGCGAGAGCCAGAGAGATCACGAAAGGGGAAGTGTGCAACTAATGTGGTACAGTGAGCCATTTCGCTGGAAATAGATGCAGTTGAGAAGATAGCCTCAACAGCAAACCCTAGTCTGAAACGTCGAGAAAGGACCAGAGGGCACTTACGCAATGGAGTCTGAAATGTCCTCGGAGACTGCAGGTGGCACTTTGCCCAGTTCAAGGATGAGGACCGATGAAGAAGCTCTCAGTCCTCAGTCAACACTAAAACACTGAACGTCCCTCCCATGACAAACTATCGGCATTTATGTTAATGAAAAGACCAGCCATGGTGCTATCGTATCATAGAATCATAGAATTCAGGAATGGTTTGGGTGGGAAGGGACCTTAGAGACCATCCAGTTCCAACCCCCTGCCATGGGCAGGGACACCTCCCACCAGCCCAGGTTGCCCAAAGCCTCATCCAGCCTGGCCTTGAACCCCTCCAGGGATGGGGCATCACTACTGCAAACCAGAGAAGAAACATAACACTGTGGTGGGAATCATGCTGGGGGTCAAAGATAGTGGTCTACATGTATTTATGTGGATAAATTTTGGAAATCAGAATCTGTGCAGGCCTATCCCAACTAAAATTTCCACTATATGCCAGAGGAAAGAAGCAATGTGGCGATTTGACAATGCTTTGACGTTGCAATGGGAATGAGGCGCTGCAGAGCTGAGATGTTTGGAGGTAAGAAGTTGGTATAGACAAGCAGCATCTTGGAGAAAATGGCATCATCCAGTAGTGTGAACACTGGTCAGACAGAAATACCCACCAAGGCTTGTACAGTGGATGCTGAATTAGTGCTCTTCAAATCTAAACATCCAAGCGGCTGCATCTTTGATTACAAAACCCAAGCTCTGCATCAGGAGGCTGCGAAAGCCTGTAACTTCTGCAGGTCAGCACAGACTGGAGCAGAAATGGATGTTTCCCCAGCAAGCAGAGAGCTGTGAAATATTCTATTGAAAACCAGCGCCAGGCAACCGTTCCCATCTGATACACAGTAATTTTGCACAGTGGTGAAGGTTTTCACACATAGCAATAAAGAGTGATTTTAGAAGGCAAATAGCTGAAGGAGCAGTTGCACCTGAAAATGAAGGTATCACCTCCGGTCATGATTGTGGCTCCCTGATGTAGGGAGCCAACACAAGCCAGGCACAGGATTTCCCACTGGGCTACTAGCCGCCGGGCTGTCACACTGCCTTCACACTGTCAAACGCACTCGGATTCGCAGTTCGCCAAGCACTGGGTTAACGTACACATGGCTTTAAAGGAAACAAGCTTTGCTGCAGTGCTTGGCAGTCAGCTGTGATATTTATCGATCATAGAGCCCATACAGCCTACTCAGGCCAGCATCCTTCACCGGTCCAAATTTTTTGTTGACACATCCAAGCTCTTCTAAAGAAAAACACAAGATATGTCCTAGAAAGTGGTTGGGAAGCCACACATTATTCAATAATATTTTCTGAATGTTGAGCAACAAATTGAACATGATCAAAGAGGGATTGGATGGATCCATCTTGTTCCAGTGAGAGTGAAGGGAAGATCTGGAGATCATCAGGCCTCAAGACTCTCCCACTGATGTTTCAACTGATCCGTACCTGTTGCTGTGAAGAAGTAACAAGCACCTACAGCAAGGTCTCTGCTTATTTAAAGCCTTGTCACAGCAAAGCTCTGCACTCTTGACACCTGTTAAGAGGTGAGTCCTCAGCAGACACCAGTAACGGGCTGTATGGGAGAGGACTCATCCCTATTTCCCAGCAGCGATGCCCCCAAGGAGTTTGTGGCAACACTCACCTGTTGAGACCTAAGCTGTTGTTCCCATGCTTTGGATGGGAAAGTCAGAGACAAATACAGCCCCATCCATCAGGAGAAATCTGAAGAGTGGATGCACTGAAGCCAACACACAGCCTGGCTGAAGGAACAACAGGGATGGAAAACAGAATCATAGAATCACAGAATGGTTTGGGTTGGAAGGAACCTTAAAGATCGTCTAGTTCCAACCCCCTGCCATGTGTCCCAGGACTAAAACCACTGAGATCTCTCCTAAAGCTGAATGTATATATGGCTTTAACTCTCAGGTGACGTCCAACTACCAAGTCATCCTTCACCATGACCTCTATAAACCAATCCAAGATGGACTTGAAGGCTCAGAAGGAACTTTTGAGGTCCTTCCACCCACATCTGCTCCTGCAAAGACAGTGGTAGCTTGCATCTCCTGCAGAAAATGAGATCATAGAATCATAAAATCATAGAATCACAGAATGGTTTGGGTTGGAAGGGACCTTAAAGATCATCCAGTTCCACCCCCCCTGCCATGGGCAGGGACACCTCCCACCAGCCCAGGTTGCCCAAAGCCTCATCCAGCCTGGCCTTGAACACCTCCAGGGATGTCTTCTCACACTGTGCTTCTCTGTACCAAGATGATTGTCCTTTGCGGTGTAAAAGGCAAGGTCCTGCTTCAGCAAAGCATTACACCCAAAATTAATCTGAAGCCCATCTGTGCTCCTTGAAGCAAATGGCACTGAATGCTGGTGTTTCAATATTCTTCCACACAGACGTGTCTCAGGCACGTGCTTAAATAGGGATACAGATTTAAATGTTTTGTTTAATCAAGACCTGATAAAAGAGCTGTCAACAGAGAGGTGGAAACAGCGGTGTGCAGTGATGTACTGAATACACAGGTGAGCAATGCCACAGTATTACCTTCCCTGTGAGAAACGTGGGGCAAGGAACGGTGTGTGCGTGCCAGTCCCTGGTATGTCCCGACACTACCACGGCTCCTGAAAATAAGAGTTTGCTGTCTCGCATCCAGCTGCCATCTTGCGCCGAATCCTCTCGGCATCCGTGAGCTGCAGCACACGGCGCAGAGAGAGACTTGCTCGCACAAGTGGAACCAGGAGCTTCTCTCTTGAATGCTAATTAATTAATAGCTAACACAACAGATGCACTGCATCTTCATGGCACCTTGCAAAGCAGGAAGCGGCGGTTACTTGAAAGAACGATGAATGCCATTCCTCTTGGAGAACATGTTTTCTCTAATGTCGAGAGCTCTTGGTGGGATTTTCTGACCTGTCTTATGCAGGATCAGCAGAACTACTCTTAATGTTCAGGTCTATGGATTAAGCCTCGATGTCTCAGAGGAATGGGAATCCTTTCCTCTCTTCCAGGTGAAATACTAGAGGAGCTGAGGAGTGACTAGTCCAGGCTGCACGATCTCTGCTGGAGCTAGAAGGACAATTAAGAACTTTTTGGGTCAAGGTAGGTCTCATCCAAAAGGCCCAGTTTTTCAGTCCTTACCTAGACAGTTGCCCCATTGGATTCATTGCAAGTACAGCAATCCGTAAGATTTAGATCAAGAGTTACTCTTTGCTGCTGTTTCAGCTTCTTCTTATTTTTTTTTTCATTCTGCCCTAAAAATGCCAGAGCTTGTTATCCTCTCAGAGATTCAACCTGAGCATTTGTGCTGCAGAATCCCCTGTGCCCCTTTCTTTCACTCTAACTAGCAGATAACTGAGTTCCTCACGTTTCTCTTTGAGGAGTCCTTGCTATCCTGCAGCTTTGCTTAACCTCCTCAGGTTTCCCTCTGTATTGCACTGACCATCGCCTGAGCAAGCAGGAGGTAGGTTCCTCTGGTACTGGCTGGCTGTCCTGCAGGAGATGCCACAAGAAGCACTTTGTGACACTCACCCAAAGACCAAGCACACCATCCATGGCTCTCAGGCTCTGGCTACCCAAGAAGCAAGACTCAAAGTGCCACCTAATCAAAGTATTCAGAGTTTTGGGAGCCAGCTCTATTTCTGAACATGGTTTTGCTCAGCCTCCCTAATCTGGGCTCCTCTTGCCTCACTTCAACCCTCTAAAAGTTGGGTTTCTTGTACAGTGCTCTGCAGGCTCTACAGTCAGCAAAAAGAGGATGGGCATCTCCAGAGCGTGGTTCATCCTATCCCAAAGTGCATGCCTAAAACAGGGAGAGGAATTGCCTTCTAGGCATGCTGGCATCCTCTTCAGGTCCTGTAGAGAGACTCTGAAACACCAGCTTGAACAAGACACCCAACTTTTAGATGGCTAAAACAAGGCGAGACAAATTCCCGTGCCTGGCTTAGTATTTAGGAACTTTATAGGGAAGAACAAGTCTTCCATTGCTTTATTAAGGAATCCTGAAGCTTATTTATCTCTTCCTTCCAGTCTCTTTAAATGCCGCTGAAGTTGCTGTCATCATAAATCAGAGTCATCAGAACTGCCTTTAAAGCAAAATTTCTAACCAAGACGAAAAGACATCACTTTGAAGTAAACACCAATGGATTATTTATTGCAGAGACAGTAGCATAGGGGCTACCCCAACCTCATCTCGCAGGAGACCACAAAACTGATGGACTTGTGGCATGCAGTCTGCCCCAAGAGTGTTGCAACAGCTGGACTGGAGTATTTTCTCCCCAGTGTTGCCCATTAGCAGGACCCCATAAGAAAAGTAAGAACAAGAGAAGCATGTATAATACTTCTCCTTACTAGTTTCCCACTTTCTGGTCATTTTCAGCTTAGGGGACTCCTTGAACCTGTTGCTATTTGCCCACAATGGGCTTTTCTTCCTAGTTCTCATTCTGGAAGAGACAGTGAACAGCTGGTCCCTATTGGCAATTCTCAAGCGCTCCAGGATTTTGCAGTCTCTGCACAGAGCTCTGGGTCGGTCCATGCAGAACATGTCAGGAGTCCTGCTGGAGAGGTTTGTCACTGTCCAGCCTCGGTGGCTGGGTGTCGCAGAGGTTCTCATGCTCCAGTAGTTTTGCACGCAGTGACTTGTTTCCAAGCACTGGTATGACTGGACATCAGCTGGTGGTCCCCAGCGATGAGGGATCAGCTGTTGAGTGAAGCTTTTCTCCAAAAGAAATGTGCATCAGCCTCAAGGTGAATCTGCAGGCTATGCTGACTTTCGGTCCCAAGTGAGCCCAAGTCGGACAGCGAGACTTGAAGATGGCAATACGAGAGCTTGAAGCAGTGAAGCAGAAAAGAACAGAAGGAATAAAGGCTCTTTTATGTCTTTCTGGTTTCTTGAGGAAACAAGACTTGGGAGATCGCATCCTCAGAGTGCCCATCTCTGTTCTTCTGTGTCCTTATCATTCCTACCCCCTCCAGTAACTCCTTCATCCCTTGGCGAGATTCTACTAGATCCCAAGGAGAGGGGAGACATCCTATTCATGTCTTCTCCCAGTCAAGGCTACAGACCACAGGCTGTTGTAGTTTTACACAACACCATTTGCTCACCCTCCTTCTCCCCTCTCCCGGGGAAGGGGGAGAGAATTAAAAGGGTGAAGGGAAAACAGACTCATGGGTTGAGACAAGAACAATTTCTTACAACAAATTTCTACCTTTCCCTCCCACACAACTGTTTCACTATTCTCAAACCTACTCCTTGTTCAAAAATGGTTGGTTTAACTTTCTTTGTTTGGATTTTTTTTCACAACCAGTAATTTTGTTTGGTTAAAAACAAACAGCATTGATATACATATGTATATTTTAATTGTCATCGTGTAGTATTGCTCTGCTTGTGAGTTTGACACAATTAACTTTATGACATTCCCAAATTATTTGCCATGAGTTGGCTAACTACCATATCTACCCAGCTGGGAAAAAGGACAGTGGAACATGTTGGAGAAAAGACACTTTCATACCTGAAAATCATATTGGAAAAATTAGTTTCAATGGCTATTTGGGTGTTTGAACAAAAACCTCACTCTGTAATAAATTCCCGAGTTGAACACAATTGAAATTCACTTTTAGCATCAAAGAAACATACTAATGTTTCAAATACAGAGAAACATACACAAATTCTTCCCTGTGCGGGGGGTGAGGCAGTGGCCCAGGTTGCCCAGAGAAGCTGTGGATGCCCCATCCCTGGAGGGGTTCAAGGCCAGGCTGGATGAGGCTTTGGGCAACCTGGGCTGGTGGGAGGTGTCCCTGCCCATGGCAGGGGTTAGAACTAGGTGATCTTTGAGGTGCCTTCCAACCCAAACCATTCTGTGATTCTATGGTACTACAAATCCTACCATGAACTCAAAGGTAGCAATACCTGGTGTCTGTGCAGCATGCATCCTTGGAGGGCTTTCTCAATGTTAACTCATGTGTGTATCGTGAACAACCCGTGAAATAACTTTGTTGGACCTTTCTAGGACTCTCTAGGCTTGGTCTTTTCCACCTTACTGTGGAACTGGAGTAGGTTTGTTTTTTTTTTTTTCTTTTTCTTAAGATCAAGAGAAGATGCTTCTTTCAAGGGCACAAACCCAAGTCCAGTTTATTTCCTGCAGCAGAATTTCCCTCACTGCTGGTACTTCAGCCAGAGATCTGTAAACACAGCAACTAACTCTGCTTGGCAAGGGTAAACTTCCCCCATCAGTTCATTACTGCTACGTGAGGGTGGCCTGACAAATCCATTGACATGACATAAGGCAAGATTTAGGATTGGTTTGGGAGCATAATAAATGAATCCCCCATTGAGTCGACTCTACGTTCCTCGGATCTATGAAGCAATCACAATAAGCCCTTTGGATTACTTGAGACAAATGCTTGTCTGCACAACAAATCACCACAGATTGCTTATGACAGCCAAATGAGACGTCCTTTCAGAACATCGCCCAGCAACACTCACACAGCTCTGGACCCACTTATAAAGCAGGAGTTGAGAAATTTCAAAACTACCTCACCTCCTTTGGGTCTTCTTTCAGAGGATAAGGACAAGTGACTTGAAATGTGCGTGGGAATGCTTGCTCTTCCAGGGCAGTTTGGCCAAACGTTTGCTACAAGGCATTAGAGCTTTTCCATTGTCTTTGACATTTCAGGTTACTAAAGGATTATATCTATAGACGGTGGTAATCCCTGAATATTTAGAAAATACATGCACGACTCTTCAAACATCAGACATCTGCCCCGTGGTGCTGCACATCTGCCATTCCTGTGGATTTTTGAACAATTTCCTTTGATGAGCAGGTTTATTCCGATGGAAATCTACAAATGAGAAAAGCTCCCATTCTCTCCATGGCTGTGTCGAGTCTGCAGTTTTATAGCTTAATATTTTTATCCAAGACAAAATACACAGTCAGTCTCTTTGGGCATCACACGTGTAAATGCACAAAGAGAAACAGGTTGAGCACACAAGAACATGCACACACATACGCACGCTGAAATCCACTTTGCTAAAAAATCTGTCTCTGAAACAAATATATGTTTTTTTTTAATTATCATTTTTTAGAGACACTAACTGCATCTTCAGCACAGAGAACACATTATTTTGTAGGCGTTTTCCGTAGCACAATACCAACCCCTATTTTTAACTATTGACTAATTACCAGTAGATCTTAATTACATGGTGTGTGGAGGCACTAATAAGTTTACAAATCTGCCAACAACACTAAACACATATGTCTTTTCAAGCATTAGCCTCCCTCTCCTTTTTTAAAAAAAACACTTTCTCTTTTTTTTCCCCTCCAATTTGGCAGCAGAAGATGCTGGAAAAGGCTGTAGTTGTGGCAGATTAGAAGGCGAGCATCTAAAGACCCATCCTTGTGCAGAGAAGAATGGCTCAAAGCACCAGGAGGAATCAAAAGAGAGACCAGCAGAGCCTGGAGAACTTGGGTTTTCAGCCCAGTGAGAGAAGGGTTGCCTCTGGAGTAGTTTGTGCAAGCTTCATGGAGCCGTGTGTGTGTTTTATTTATTAGCTCTGGTTAGGAAATAGTGTCACAATATGTCCCCAACATAAAAAAAAGACACAGACCTGTTGGAGTGGGTCCAGGGGAGGCCATGAAGATGGTCCGAGGCTGGAGCAGCTCCCTTGTGAGGACAGGCTGAGAGAGTTGGGGGTGTGCAGCCTGGAGAAGAGAAGGCTCCGGGGAGACCTTCCAGCACCTTCCAGTGCTGAAAGGGGGCTACAGGAGAGATGGGGGGGCTCTGGATCAGGGGGGGCAGGGACAGGACGAGGGGGAACGGTTTGAAGCTGAAAGAGGGGGGATTTAGATGAGATGTGAGGAAGAAATCTTCTCCTGCAAGGGTCATGAGGCAGTGGCCCAGGTTGCCCAGAGAAGCTGTGGATGCCCCATCCCTGGAGGGGTTCAAGGCCAGGCTGGATGAGGCTTTGGGCAACCTGGGCTGGTGGGAGGTGTCCCTGCCCATGGCAGGGGGTGGAACTCGATGGTGTTGAAGGTCCTTTGCAACCCAAATCATTCCAGGATCTATGTTCTGCACAAGGCACCCAAGCACTTGGGTCCTTCCATTTCAAACCACAGTCGATCCCTGTGCTCCATGTTAGCATATGAAGACACTTTTCCAGGAAAAAGGAATGGGACAAGATGCATTTTTGGCATCGGGGGCAGAAGATATCCCAGAGTCAGTGTCCAACAAATCTTCTCACTGGACCATCCCCCCAAGCCCACCCTCACCACAAGTCTCTGCGCACCCAGCAGCACTTATTACCAGAGGTGATCCCTTGTGGGAGGTTTAATGTTGCTTTAGAAGCTGTACAGAGCCCAGTAATAATATCAAAGAGCTACTAAAAGCAAGAATTTATAATAGGGTTGCTGTATGGGATGATTTTTAGTATAAATAATTTCAGTAATTGAACAAGAACAAACATTCATCTTCGATTTTCAAGTGCAAGTATAACCAGAGTGAAGAATGTGCATATTCTTGGGAAAAATGCTGGGGACACTTTCAGTCTGAGTCCACACTTCTGTTGATCTCCTGAAGTATTTGCCACAGAATCACTAGGTAAACTTGAGTTTTATGACTACATAAATGAGAGCAGGTGTCGCCTTTCCCTATCCATATTTCTAACTGCAGAAGGGTATTTCTGCCTGGGATGATTCAATGTTTATTTCTACGTGGTGGAGGAGAGGAGATTATTGTCATTTGCATTGATGAAGGAGGTAGTTGTCACCTTCCCATTTTTCCATTTTGAATTTTTGTTAGCAAATAACATGTCTTGAATAAAATGAGAGTAGGAGATAATTTAAATGGGTGCCACACTTAGCCTCGGCAATGAAATTACAAAAGTGAATCAACATGAAAGCAGAACCATTTTTTCTCCACAATTTAGGTAATTACGGACAAGGCAAGCATTAGTTTTTTGCTGCAAAGAAACTAAACCAGTTACTCTGGTATCTTAGGGCAAAACTTCAGTTCCTTAATTAACAGATGCAGAAATATTGTGTGCGCTGGCAGATGGAAGAAATGATAAGGACACTTGCTAACACTGGATACGCTGCTGATGTGCACGTATCAGAAAGCACATTGTGCTCCTGAACTAAGACTTCGGAATAGCAATACTTAATTTTTCGACATTGTCTGAAACAGCCACGTGATCATTTTTGCCGTACAGATGAGACCTTCAGCGTGCATTTCAAGCTGGGCAAATCTCATCTGTCCCCTGAGACATTAAATGACCTGTGCAAAGCCAAATTAATTAAAAGCATTTTAAAAAAATAAAGAGAAATGGTGATGCTTTTAATATGGCAAGAGAATAAAAGGAAGTAAGAAATCAAGTGTGTTTGATATCCTACAAAGGAGATCTTTGTTCAGTTATGGAATAAACAGTATTTATGCCCCATCTCCTGACAACACTTAATGCCAAATGGCAAAGCCAGGCAAACAGTTCTCTTCCAGCCAGGTAAAAAGGTCACGTCACTGCTCCTGCCAAGGGAGGATGAGTCACAAGGGGACAAGGGCATGGGGTGGAAAGATCCCTGGAGAAGCCATCTGTCTTCTTCTGCTGCTGTTGAGAAGAAGTTGAGAAGAAGCTGACAGCTCTTGGGGAGAATGGATCTTTTCCATGCCCAGAACCAACATCAGCAATAGGTACACGTGGATGTGCACTGGGGGCCTGACCCTGCTCCTGCCAAAACTAATAGCAGAATGCTCCAGGTTAGATGCGGTGTCTCAATGTCTACTGCCGCCAGCCATGCCCCAAGGCGGCTGGGACATCCTGCTCCAAGACTGACAGTTGCAACGCAAGAGGTACGCAAGCCCTTTTGGAGCACCAGCAAGAGGCCAGGTGAGATTCCCTGGGACCTTTCAAATGCCACTAGATGTCTGCATGTGGGCAACTGAACAGAGACACTGGTGAGCTCCTTCTTGGCTCTGATGGGAACTCAGACACTTGGCTTGTTCACGGATGCACACACTTAGGTGTCTCAGTTTGGAGCTGAATCCAGCTTCAGAACAGGGGCTCTACTGGATCAAGGTGTTTTATTCAGGACCCAAGTGGTAGAAATGGTGGTTGTAGTGGAGCCAAGGCAGGGGGGGGAAGATTTGCTGAGTGCAAAAGGATATGTAAGTGAGAAAACCTACGTGGTTCATGGTGAGAAGAGAAGGGCTGCAAAGGTGCAACCGACATAAATAATAGGAATAAAATGGGAATGGAAATTCTGCCCTTGGGAGGAAAAATGAGAGAAAACCAAGGAGAGCAGGGGTGGACAGAGCTTTATGAAAATTCTCCTTGGGGGATCTCACAAGCTCACTGGGGAATCAGAGGAAGATGATTTCTCTGCAGTACCTTGACTAGAGGAAGGACCGTGAAGAGAAGAAGAAGAGACACTAAAGCGTGATATCCCATGTTAGAAACAGGCAATGCTTGGGCTGATGTTTCAGCTAAAGGGAGATGGATGAAGCTACAGTCACCAGAGTGGCTACCATCAGCAGCCTTTTCCTTGTTGTTTTCCAAGGGGAAACCCGGGCAGGTTGGGATCAGTGCAACATTCTGTCTTTATTTGGTTTGATAGAAAAGGTTTAATTAACAACTCTGTTGTGACAGCATTAACTACAGGAAAATACTTTATTCTGTTCCATGCATGGGCTTGGATGAGGTTTACAGCATATTCAGGTATTAAAATGAGCATCAGGGAGTGTGTCTGGAAAGGGGGGTCATGCTAGAAGTTTTGCTTTGAAAGGGGGTCATCCAGCTCTCCTTCCTCCCCTGGTCCATGGTGATACATTGGCTCTCCCAGGAACCTAGAAGACCAGAAAAGCCACATGCTACATGCAGTTCCTATTGGGACAGTGGCCAAGCTTCGTATGCACCCAGTTCGGAAGGGGGAGCATCACCTGATGACTTTATTTTTCACTGAGCTCCAAAGAGCAGTGCAGCACGCTGACAACAGCAGCCAGCTACTCTATGAGATACGTCCCTGCCCTTCATAGTCAATTAAATCATCGGAGCCCCATGGGGGGAAGTAGGAAATGCTGTGTAGTTGCTTTTCCTAAATCCCAGCTTGGAAAAGCACCAAGCAAGTCCATCAAACTGTAGGTCTTAGCTGTTAACACTTTTCCAGAGGGAGAAACATCCAGTTCCCTGTGCTGCTCACCACCTTTTTTTGGCTGATGAAGTCATGTTGCTTCTTCCTGCTGGGTAACCAGGACTTCGAAGAGCACGACCAAGGGGGTTAGCTTGTGCTGGGTTTAACAGGAAAGCTGCAAGTCCAGCCAGGCTTTGCAAAGAAAAGGCAGATAGGTCAGAAAGCTTCTTGCAGTCACCCTCCTCTGCACTGGCCGGTCCCCAGTTGGCCCCACGATCATGCATCCGATGTCACCGGTTCAGCTGATTGCATCTAAAAGGTGTCCCACAAAGGCTGGTTTCTGAAAGCAGACAGATGGGTTCTTTTTGATGCTCAGTAATAAATGAAAACAGTTGCAGCTCTCAGGAGATTAAAGGAAGCCTGAGGAGAGCTGAATAAACCACGTCACCACGGGTAAGATACAGATAACAGGAACTATGAAGTTTGCTAATGAACATTTCCCAAGACCACACTAATTCTTAAATTTCTCAGGAGACGTTAAAGTGATTTAAATGTAATAGTACTGTCCAGTAGAGAAAAGTTTGGGGCTCATGTAAGCACATAATTAGTAGAGAATTTTTACCCAGGTTTTATTACGTAACATCTCAACAAGTGATAGGACAAGAGGAAATGGCCTCAAGTTGTGCCATAGAAGGTTCAGGTTGGATATTGGGAAAAATTTCTTCCCAGAAAGGGTTGTCAGGCATTGGAACAGGCTGCCCAGGGAAGTGGTGGAGTCACCATCCCTGGAGGGATTTAAAAGACATGCAGACGTGGTGCTTGGGGACATGGTTTAGAGGTGGACTGGGCAGTGTTTATGGTTGGACTCGATGATCTTAAAGGTCTTTTCCAACCTAAATGATTCTGTGATTCTGTGAGCCTGTCTGAGGACCTGAACATGTTAACCAAGCTTCACAACTTCTCTAGGCCATATAATTGACTCAATTTTGGCAAAAATATAGCCAGAAAGAGGAGTCCTGTTTAAGATGCTTTCCTCTGTGATAGCCCCATCCAGCTAAAACCGCAGCAAGTGAAATCAGGGCGGCTTGCGGGGACATTTACTTTGAAAAGGACCTGCCCCTGGTTGGACTACTGGAGCCTAAACACATTCTTTCATTTTAATGTGTTTCCTGGAAAGTGTAAGCCATCCAAAAGTATTCAGTTGCACGTGAAATTAGAGAGGTGTAAGGAACAGGGATTAGAAGTCAAGCACCTGGTCCAGGTGTGAGAACACACCACGTGCAGTTGTTTGAGGACACCGGTAGGGACTAACGCATAATTAAACTGAAAGAGGGTAGATTTAGATGCAATATTAGGAAGAAATGTTTTCCTGTGAGGGGGGTGAGGCAGTGGCCCAGGGTGCCCAGAGAAGCTGTGGATGCCCCATCCCTGGAGGGGTTCAAGGCCAGGCTGGATGAGGCTTTGGGCAACCTGGGCTGGTGGGAGGTGTCCCTGCCCGTGGCAGGGGGGGGGGCTCAATGATCTTTAAGGGCCCTTCCACCCAAACCAGTCTGTGATTCTATGATTATTGACAGCCACTGATAACACTTATCAGTCTATTACACTGCTATACTGAAAGCTCAAAAACTAAGTCCTCAAATTAAAAAAAAAAAAGTGCTAGAACATTTCTCAGGCTGTGTTAGAGGCAGTTCTTAGGATGGCTGAGCTGCCTTTTAAATACATAGCATTTGGCACTTTCTGCACCTTTCCTAGAGAGTCTAATGGCACAAAGTGCTGTCACAGGGAGACAGCAGCAAAACCAGCATCGCGGTGATCCTCCTCTGATATAAACACATAGCATTCAAAAAGTCTAATAAAAAGTACAGAAACTAATCAACAGAAGGACTGACCCAAGTATGTCTTCTAAGTCAAGCTCACACAATAAAAACTAAGTTGACCAACATATCCAACTTTTCATTCTGTGGAGACTTTCTTGTCGTGGCGAAGGAAGTTGGAGGTTTTTTTCTGCCTCATGCATGAATAACAAAGCCACCTGCTATATTCCAGCAGTGGATGCTTTATTGTTAGTGATGATGCATGAGGCAGAAATAATGCAGTTTGATTTTTCGAGACAATACCAAGTTGAGCTTGCAAGGCTTGTCAGCCCACACTCGTCTGACTTGGGAACTGAGCAAACAACATGGAAGTAATTGATGGAAACTAATGACACAATAAGATGTCATTTTTCTAACCTACTTTGCTTCAAGTAAATCCCCATTAATTGTAATTATCTGTGCTGGTAGCAGAGTACTCCACGTTCACCACACACCCAGCTGGATCCATCCCCCAGTTATTTAAATGAGGTAGTTCCAGATTTACACAACTCTGGCATACAAACCTCTCTGTATATATAGAGTTAGGAGTTGGGCAGGACTACTATATGATGGGATCCGTTGTTCCTCTGATCTGAATAAATGCCTGGAAGATGGAAAACCACATAACTCAATTAGTGTATTGATCAGGAGCAAAAAAAAAAAAAAAGCCTTTCACCAACCAGCGCGAGAAGGTGATGATCCCACGCCTTGGTTTGCTGGGTGCTGCTGGAGAACCAAACATAGCTCCCCTGAAAAACAGCAAAGCCATGAAATGCAAGGCACAGGCAGACCGGCTCTGACTGCTGCAAGGGAAAACAAATCTTGCTCAACATGTTTTATAAATACTTGCAGATCTAAGGGTCACCCAGAGTCTACCCAGACCTCTGGACACAAGTGCCTCCAGCATGATGGAAGCGTGGGCTGCTGCTCAGCACAGAGAAAAGCTTTTCCTTTTCGAACATAAGAGAGATATCAACACGGGTATGATTGACACTTCCAAAAAACCCTTTAAAATACATCGTGTTGGCTAATAAAAGAAACAGGCTCTGGCTGGTGACTCTTCTGGCTCTCTGGAAGGGCCAGTGCTACAGCAAAGCATCTCCTGGGCTGGTGGGAGGTGTCCCTGCCCATGGCAGGGGGTTGGAACTGGATGGTCTCTAAAGTCCCTTCCACCCCAAACCATCCTGTGGTTCTGTGATTCCTGATTGAAGGGGCAAAGCATCTTCCCCGTGTCCTCGGCCACGGCGGCTGTGGGTACCGGGGAAATTTGGGGTTTGTGGGGTGCTTTGAACACTGCCGCACCTCCGCTGGGCGCTGAGTGAACGAGCGGGAGCTGGAGAACATCATGGGATGATCAGGAATTAGGATGTAAGCGGTGGAGATAGCGCTTCTGGCCACCCACGGAGTCATGTAGCCGTGACTCATCGCCTGGTGCAGGAAGGAGAGTGGCGTGTACCATGCATCAGAACGGACAAGATCTTTCCAAGGAGAGATGATCTGAGCTGGAAAAACCTTCCAAGGGCTTTTTTCATCCCAACTGTTTATTGTTCCACACTGGTGTGCAATTTCCTTTACAGAATTATGAAGCTATGTGTTAAAATTAGTTACTTTTTTTTCTTTTTTTTTTTTTTTTAGTCTTTGTTGCTCCTACTGGAAGGATCTTCCGATTTCTAGACTAAATATATTCACGACCAGTTCCTACTCATTTACTCTTCTGCTGCAGCTCTTCAGTGTCACGATGCCTTTCTCTTCTCTTGCATTTACTTTCCAGGCAGAAAATACATCCCTGCTCCATTCTCATTTTGCTAAACTAAACAAGCAAAATATTTTCAGTCTATAGTCAAAAGACAGACTGTCCTGACCTCTGGCTCTTCCTTGGACATATTCCAGCTCGAATTCACCTGTCTTGGACGCAGCTGGCCACAACTGCACCAAAAAATTCAGAGGCAGTCTCAACAGGAGATGGAATAATGTCATTTATTGCCCAAGTGCTTTTCTCATTTAGCATGCCAACGCTAAAAATCTTCAACTGCTGCTCCTCTCCCACCCATATGGCTCATCGCACAAGTTTGGGTTGTTTTTGTACCAAAACAGATGACTCTTCTGCCCCCCTGATTGCTTCGCGAAATGCAATGTGCACCTACACTTCTATTTAAATAATAAGAGCAAATAGTTTTATTACTTCTGTGCTGTTTTGGTTTTGTTATTTTTTTTTTCCAATCACGTGTAGCACATTTGCTACACAGAAAAAGTTTGAAGACATGAGGAATGCTTCCATTTATATCTCGTCGTACTGCAAAACAAAAGTTTAAGCAAGAATACGGGTCCCAGAGTCCTTCTTTCTTAGCACTGTGAGAATTAACATATTTACTGCTTAAAGTGTCGAACAGAAGAGTGATTTTCTATTTTCTATTTTCTATTTTCTA
>NW_010129005.1:0-40733 GCF_000699245.1 Pterocles gutturalis | reverse complement strand
CCCTTTACCCCTTTAATTCTTTTCCCCATCCCTGGGAGGGGGGAGAGGGTGAGCGAGAGGTGTTGAGTTTTGATGCCAGCTAGGGTAAAACTATAACACTTGTCTTAGGTTGTATTAGTACTGCTGTAGTTTAAATTCTGATTAATAAATGCTTGCCAAGAAATTAATGTGACCATTGGTGTGAATTATCTTCTGTACCAAGATTTAAAGAAAATACTGCAACAGTTGGTGTCCTCTGTGGCTGCATTTGGTCTGGGCACCTCAGACCTGAAAAATGGAAGAGGACAAAATGAGCATAATTTACATAGAATGCATACAGAAATCTTAGCCTATCAGTGGCTTGGCAGAAAAGTTTATCTGCTTTAAATAAAAAAATAAAAAATCATCTGTTCTGATCAATTATCCCATCAAGCTTCTTCACATCATTCTATTAACAATCTGCAGAGAACCTACCTTGGCAAATAAAAAAATAACATTAGTAATTAATTCAATATTTTAAAAAAATTCTTGTACTATATTAGATTCACCTTTAGAAAAAATTCCAGAAACTTCCAAATTGTCACTTCTGAAGACATGCCATCAACCCTTAAAAAGAAATTTGGAAAGACTGTAACTTACTGTGCAACATCTACTGCCATCAAAGGCTAACAGCATTGTTATGTATACTTTCTAGCACATAATTAAAATTAAAACATCATTATAGATATATAATCTCTATATAATATAGATATATAATTCAGTTTCTTTCTTTCCACTTTTAATTTGAAAAAATCCTTCTCAGAGGAACCTTGGTGTAGTTTTTTACAGAAAATGAATAAATTTTTTTTACATCAAAGGCAAAATAATAGATTTTAAAATTATTATGTACAAGCTTCCTCCTCTGTAACATTTGAAAGCATCAGCTGCACTCCCCAAAAGAGAAGCAGGAAAATTAGCATTTTTCTTAAAGCTGTTCCATAGTCACTCACTTTTTATTTCAGATCTTTTTCTTTGGTGTGTACTTCTATTCTCATTCCCAAATGCCATTAAAAATAGTGCTGTTTGCAGTGACACATAGGCCTAGGATTTTAGTTTGCAAATTATATGTAAACATTGGGAAATTCTTTTTAGCTGCACTGGAGCTTCTTCTATGATAAGTGTTTAGGCATTGTATTCGGTATTACTCAAGAGTGTGCAGGCAATCTGCATAGATTTACTACTGCCTCTCAAACCAATGTGAAGAGACAAATTCAACTGCATTGGCAGCAGGCAGTCAACTCCCTCAGTGGACTTGTGACTTGGTTTTTTGTTTTTTGTTTTTTTTTTTTGTAATTTGGCTTTTCCTCCCTTCTTTTTGAATATTTTGAATAAAATACGACAGGGAAATAAAGATCTAATTATTCACTTTGATTTTGCACTGTTAGATTTCAGCTTTTTTCTGTCTTTTAGAATCTATAGTAGGAATGGTGACCTGTTGTGCTCAAGTCACCTGAAATCTGTGAGTGTTCTCAGTATGGTTAGGCAGCATTAAGTGGCAAAAAGTGTGGCTGTGCAACCCTGTCCCACAGTGGAGTGGGTTATGGATGGCTGCTGCCTTTGGTGTGGGACCCTTTTTCTGAGCTTTCTATCCCACTTCTCTTAGATATGGAACATTGTCCTGTGGAGTTTGCCTAGATATTCATGTGCCTGGTATTTTTTTTTTTGCTGTACATGAAGCCTGATATTTGTCACATGAAGGCTCTTTCGCTGCTGGCCTTTTGTCCATCTGCTATCAAAGTGCCAAAAAGCACCCCAGCCTCCCTCACATTTACTGCTTGGTTAAAGTAGTGGGGTTTGTGGTTGATTGTGGGGTTTTTTTCATTCCTCCAGTCAGGCAATAGACTTATGTCTGATGATTTTGTTTTGTTTTGTTGAACTGTTGTTTCTATGAAGCTTAAATTAGACAGGCAAACTGGTAAGGAGGAAAGTTAAATTTGTGAAAAATATTTACACAGACAACATGTAAGACTGTGTTGTTGGCTATGGATTTGGAGCAAGTGATCAGAATACGAGTTTGTAATCCTAACTTTGGGAAATGGAGTTGTGCAGGGGAGAAAATGAGATGCTGGAGGTATAATACTACTTGGGCAATTAGAGCTTGTGATTAAATTGTGAAGAATGAGATACATCCATGGGGTTGCAGTTTAAGAAGTTACCACTTCTATATCTAAGTAAAGAGGAAGCAAGACTAGGTAAAATATCTCCTGTTAAGATGTGTGGATTGCACAGAAATCAAAACTGGTTTTGCCAATACCTCTGCTGGTGTTGTCCGACTAGATTACTTTTCAGAACTTTTTCATAGGATATTTTCCTATGCGAAAGCTGTATACTAGGCTTGGAGATGTTTCATGCAGACATAGAATCACAGAATCATAGAACCATTAGGGCTGGAAAAGACCTCAAGGATCAGCTGTTTATAAGAAAGCTTTCCCTTTAGCTCTACAAAATGGATGTCCAGAGTTTGTAAGTTATTGTTGGACACGCAGAGCATGTCCTGAAGGAAAAAATATTGATCCTGACGTTGCATAAATCATGCAAATGCTTGGGTTACCATGCTGTTCCATTTGTAGTAACACAGGTTGGATCTGAGTTGTAATGTTTGGTTGGGGAATACAGAGATAGGTCTGAGTTCTGATTTCCAGGTTTGGCAGATTTGCCTATTAATAAACATCCATAGAACATGTCAGTTTTCACCAACCTTTAAGAACAGTATGAATATAAGATTATTTTGTTGTTCTTGTTGAACTATGCTTAGCTGAAAGTTCACAATTTCTTTGTTTTGCATCTGAAATAAGGATACCTGAAACCATAATTTATTCTAAGCACTTATTGGCATTAATAATTAGAGCCTTTTCTGTTGTGTAGCTTTGTGAGAAATGTTTGTCTGATTGAGTTTTTGTATACTCTTTTGGTTGAATCAGAGATCCAGCTACTTACGGACATAATACGAGTTTGTGTCAAGGGGGCTCTAGGTCTGTAAACTATTGGACGGAGCATATACATCCCTACCTGGAAGATCAAGCAGCAATTATTCTTTATCCCATTGTAGAATTCTCATTTGGAATTTGAATGGTGAGAAAAAAAATAACACTAAAGGCACACAGCACTTTAGGTATGTTCTTATGACAAAGGTAGACATTACTTTTTGTGTTAGCAAATGCTCACAGAGTTTAAATGTTTTATGCATTTAATGGGTTTTGAAAACATAGAGATGGGTTTTGAAACATAGAGATGTTCTTGACATATATTTTGCTGTCAAGAGGGAAATTTGCATTTAAAATTTGACCAGCTGCTAAACTGTCTGCTTCTTTGAAGCCTAATGTACCTTTTGAGTTTAGTCCCTGCTATGTGTGGAAAGATGGTCATAGAACCACATCCTTTCAAGTTGCTTTCCAAGGCAGGTGTGCATGAGGTTTAGAACATGTCTTTAATTCTGTTCTCTGAGTAATTGAGACCTGTAAAAAAGTCCGATTTTAATCTCATGCACTATGCAGAGAAAAGTTATGCAGTATCTTTCAATTTTAAACAGTTTTTCCTGAGGTATGCAATTTCCTCCTAGCCCCCAATTATTACTCTTAGAGCTGTTTTAGTCTGTCCCATCACTGATTCTAGTAATGCCTAGTACCACTTAAATACGAATCAGATAAGTATTATTTGAGTAAGTCACATATATACACTAAAGTTACACTTCAAGAAAGTATTAGAAGCAGCTTTAAAGGAACATGATCAAGGTTAAGCAGTTCACATTTTGACATCCCTAATCTGAAAAGAAATGTTCTGTTTTATTGAGGAGTATTTTAAAAACATAAAATACCATTTGGAGAGGCAGAAGGGTCAACCTTGCAAAGTCCCTGTAATGCTTCTCAGTTACATACATTAATGAACCATGTCTAACAAACTTCCTAATAATCTTGAATAGGAACCTTGGTTAACTTTCTGTTTCATTTTATAGTTTTCAGTTAAGTACCATTTCATTGGGTAAGATTATATTCTGGTACATGTAAGACAGCTGTGCCAATGCTTCATAAAAGCAGCATCTTATCTCATTTTGTGTAATGACAGGAGGCCTTTGTTAATTACATGCAGCACAAAATGAACTAGTTGAATTGAGTTCTGGATATTGATCTGACACCCCAAAGAAAATGCTGGTAAACATAAGTATTTTTCCACTGTAGCTGGCATCATTCAAAGAAAATTCAAAGCTCTTTCATTTGCATATAGAACATACCATTCTCGTTATTAGTCAGAATATTAATTACCAAGAGGCTCTGCATTGGTTTCTTATTCCTTACATGTTTATCTTCATAACATGTGATAAAGACCAAAATTTTATAGTGCCTTCTACTTTTACAGATTTTCAATTCCGTATGTATTCACATGTAGATCTTTTAATAAGAGTTAATTTTTATTGAAGAGAAACTGTTTATACTTTGCTTATAAGTAATACAAAAATATAATTAAGTAATTTAAAAGCAATCTTTTGTTGTTAAAACTATAGCTCAGAGCTCTCTGTAAAGTATTTTGAAATTTCTTAAATAAATTAAAGTGACACACAAATGCTTGCTGTTGAAATGTGTGGATAAAAACAGGGGCTTTAAAAAAAAAAAAAAAAAAAAAAAAAAAGAGGCATTAAATACCAAAATGATACTGCTGTTATTGGGCATTTTCAGTGAGATTAATCTGAGCTAACTTAGACATCTGAAAGTTATTGGTCTAAACTTAAATAGTTAACCCAGATGACTGTCATCTGCAGGAAGCAGTGACCTCCAGGACCACATAAGTAAAGTATGCGTCCTTAGAGGGCAAAACATTTCCTGCAAGGATTAGCGTACAAGACAGGTTGAATGAACTGGAACCACCTTTACCTCCATTAACTGTGTGGGTATACACAGTAACTGAATTAGATTTAGACAATTAGCATTTAGATGTTCAAAATGAAATATCCCTGTGTTCTGATACCGTACTTTAAAGAATGTTTTCCTTGCACGATGTAATTTACTGTGTCAGAGTGATGCAGAAGTGAAGTGATCCAGTCCTCTTTCATTCATTCAGAATGCTGTAGTCTCCTCTGATCTGCCTCTATTTTGAAGGTGCTCTAAAAAAGTAAATAATTTTGGAATCTGCTACCAGTTCTGAGATTTCAGGCGTATGGTTCTTGTGATAGGAGGACTGAACTGTCCAAATTTCCCATGCAAGCTCAGTCACTGAACTAATCCTAGAACCATGATATTTATATAGCAACATTTGGCATCTTTCTATTATTATGCAGATTCAGTCATTCAGACTAACAGGACTTTTATTCTGACAGGTAAAGGACAAATGCAAATTGATCAACTACAGAAATTGTGTTTCCACCTTTTGTAAAATCCATTTGCTCCCTGTGCCGAGCACTTAAGAGCGAATTCTGTGGTGGGGAAAGTCAAACTGACCTCTCTGTGCTTTGTGAATTTGGACTCATTAGAAGGAAAATACCATGCAAAAAGTTGGAAGAAAAGTAAATAGAGAGAAACTCTCAATTTACTCTTCTTATCCTTTTTTCTCACTACAGTTTTTATCCTGGTTGGCAGAACAGAGAATACCCCTAAAGCCATAAGCTGTTTCAGCAGATTTTCTTCCATGAGAGCAGGTGAAATATAACTTGACTGAAAACAGCCACTAACCAGAAAAAAAAAAAAAAAAAAGTTCAATGCCATTCTCTTCTTTGATCAAGCTCTAAGTGTTACTTATGGTCTTTGTTTTAGGTCTTGGCCAATGCTGGTTCACAAAAGACGGGATCATAGAACTTTATTTCCCACAGATATGATTCATTGCTCTTCTCCCACCTATACCTAAACAGCCATTTCTCTAGTCCCAGCACAATTAGATGGAATGTATAGAGGACACTATGTGGATTTTACTTGTTTCTCCTCCTAGAGTGAAGAGAAAGCATATTTATCTTCCATGTTTGAAGAATAATTGCTAAGGGAAAATGTCACAAAAGAGATGGGCTCTTTAATTTAATTAGATTTTGGCTCTTCCTCTGAAATCTTAAAAAAAAAGAGCAATGTTAGTAAGCAATTCTTTATAAAACAGGATGAGAAAACTGTTATTTCATGTATTTTCTTAGTCTGCAAAAAGCACACATGGACAAATACATATATAAAATTGAAACAGAATCTTGCAGTCTGGAGTCCTTGTTCTCAATAGTGACCTAATTATCATAAGATTTCCTAAGCAAACATCCAACTGTCAGGGGAAGCCATGCATTCCAGCGAAAGGCAAGTGATACTTCACTAAGAAATAAATTGTTGAAGTTTAGGAATTATTGTAAATTGTCCTCTTCTCTTTTCTTCTCTTGTTTCTGTTTTGTTTTGCTTTGGCTTTGCTTTTGCTTTGCTTTTGCTTTGACTTGCTTTGCTTTCCTGTCCTTTGCTTTGCTTTCCTGTTCTTTCTTTTGTTTTGCTTCACTTTCTTTTCAGATTGGGAAAGCAGGGCCACCTAAAGCCACTTGCCCAGGGTCACGTTGAGACAGCTTTTGAATATCTCCAAAGATGGAGACTCTACAACCTCTCTGGACAACCTATTCCACTACTTAGCTACTCTTATAGTGAAATAGTGCTTCCTGATGTTCAAATGGGACTTCCTGTGGCTCGTGTGTATCCATTACCTCTTGTCCTGTCACTGGGCACCACTGAAAAGAGCCTGACTCTGCCTTCTGTACGCTCTCCCTTCAGGTATTTACATACATTGACAAGATCTCCCCAAGCCTTCTCTTTTCTAGGTTGAACAGTCCCTGATCTCTCAGTCTTTCCTCATATGAGAGGTGCTCTAGTCCCTCAATCATCCTTGTCACCCTTCAGACAACTGTCCCCAATATGTCCATATCACTCTTGAGAGTGTCCACGCACAAGAGCACCCACAGCTGAACAAGGCATTCCAGGAGTGGCCTCACCGGGGTTAAGCAGAGGGGAAGGATCCCCTCACTCAGTGTGCTGACAACACTCCTAGTGCAGCTGAGGATACCTTTAGCCCCCTTTGCTGTAAGAGCACATTGCTAGCTCATGGTTAATTTGGTGTCCACCAGGATCCCCAAATCCTTTTCTGCCAAGCTGCTTTCCAGCTGGTCACCTGCCAGTGTACGCTGCTGAACGGATTTGTTCCTCCTGAGGTGCAGGACTTTGCACTTCACCTTGTTGAACTTCATGAGATTCTTGTCAAACAATTTCTCCAGCCTGTCCCTCTGGACAGAAGTATGATCCTCTGGCACATCAGCCTCCTCCCACTTTGATGCCAATCTCCAAACTTGCTCTGCCCCATCAGCCAGATCATTAATGAAGATGTTAAAGGAGTAATGGTCTCTAGCTATATTTTGTGCCACTGATCACCACCCTCTGAGCCTGATTGATCACACCATTTTCATTCCACCTCACTGGCTGTGCATCCAGTCCATACTTCATCAGCTTCTCCGTGAGGAACGTACGGGAGACAGTTTTGAAAGCCTTACCAAAGTCTAGGTAGACAATAAACTGTCCTTTCTTTTACTTAGTGCTTCTTCCCATGTTAACATGTACCAAGCAAAATCAATTTGGTGGCCTGGGCTGGACTGACAAGCAAGGTCAAGGAAAACAGGATCTGTTTGAAGACTTAAGTTTGATAGTAAATTACATGCTTTTAAAATGATGTTTCTATAAAGACTACAAGAGATAGCTGGACCTTACATTTACCCGGCAAAAGAAATTGTGTCCTAGACCTCCTGTTTCATGGATGAGTCCTAAATACACTTAGATGTGAGATAAATGTTGCTTATTTTCAGAAACAGTGTTTGTTCAAGGTATGAACAGAAGTGGAACTGTAGCTGTGCAGGCAATATGACTGATGAGAGGTGTTTTGAACTGTGATCCCAAATCCTACTGCGGTTGATTACATGCTTTTGAAGCTCTGAGTCTCCAGCAGATAGAAATTAGGCATTGTAGCACTGAGCCAGTAGAGAACTACCCCAGAGTCCCTTCAAGGCCCAGAGACATAAAATATTGTACTCTAATTTAACGCTACCCCAGAGTCCCTTCAAGGCCCAGAGAGATAAAATATTGTACTCTAATTTCAAGACAAACTGGCACAAATCTATTATGATAAGCTAAAAATATGTCTTTATTTTCCTAGTGTATAGCTCCCCATATGTAAACTACTGTGTATAAATTGCCAGACAATCCATTATTTACACAACTTGAAGGTCTTCCTTTCTAATAATAAGTATGTGTAAAAGTTTACTGAGGTATTTTTAATTCTTTTTGTTAAACAGACAGTAATGTAAAATCCTGTGCCTATATTTGTCAACATATTCCTAAAACTTGTTAGTTAACCTGAAAAACATAAGCATGACCTAGGAGAATTTTGCTTTATTAAACTCTATTAAGTTCTAACTTTCTTATTAGTCCTACTGTGAAATAACAGATGATTACAGTTTTAAATTAACCACTTCATAAATACATATTCTGGAAATATCTTCATCCATATCAAAGAATTAAATAATCTATTAAAAAAAGACTCACCTTTTAAAAAATTGTTCTCTTGCCTTTTTTTTCTAACCAGTGTTAAATAAGATGTAATTTGTCAGGAAATGGTAGAATGTGTAGATATCATTACAGCTAGCTACTGGATTAAGAACAGTAATTCATAATTTTGACTCTTGAATTTGTAAAGAACCTCTATGTACAAATTTCCTTCTGGAGACAGTGAGATTGAAGGATGTTTCTCCTGGCAAAGTGACATAGATACTTGTTTATTGTTATTTTGTGTGCCTCCTTTCCCTGTAGCTGTTTTAATCCTACAAGTACAGTGAGATAAGAAATACTGACCATCTTACTGACATAATAAAAGCCACCAAGTTTTTGTTCTCAGAGTTCTTCAATACAATTATGCTTTCAACAGTATTGGCAATGTATCCAAAGACATAATTTTTTTTCCTTATTAGTAGCACCTTTGGGGAACATTAATCTCTGAATAATTGAGAAACACTGTCTAAGCTGTTAGTCTTAAATGACACACTAGTAGCTGTCATTTAAATTGATAGTTAGAGCTGTAATTGAGAGTAATGGTCAGAAGGTAACTACTCTGCCGTTGATTTTTTATTGCCTTATGAAATTACTGATCTGATGCTACTCTGGACCTGGCTGTGTTGTATAATCATAAGGTATCAGAATATTTTTAGCACATGGGGGTAGAAATTGTGATTTTAATGTTTCCTATCATAAAGCCACGTATTCTGTTTTGGTTTGTTTCTGATGCCCAATTCTGGATACATATGTGGATGGATAGACGTGATTTCTTTCGGTCTATCTATCTGTCATCATATTTGTGCAATTTGCCGTATGACTTTCAATGTGGGACTCCCTCAGTTGCTTAGATCTTGAAAACAATCAATAATTATTTCTTACAAAGAAGGCAAACAAAATATTCTATATGGAAGACGCTGCATACTGTGACACAAAGCTCAGTGCTTTTAATTTTTTTCAGTATTTTGTTTGAATTACTTGAATTAATTATTCTACTCTCATAAATGTTATGCACAATGGAGGAAAAGACACTTAGTCCTTAAATACTCTTGTTTCCATATGGCATTAAAAATGACCATTCCTGAAGATCTCATCATATTTGTTCTTTTTACTAACTATGTATGGACATAGTATAAGTCTTAAAACTGCTCTTTGTATTAAATTATATTTATAGAGACATTTATACTGAGCACTGTGTCAAAATTTAGTATTTGACTACTGTGAATGTTGACATTTGTATGCTTTCACTAAAATACTCAGGTTGACTTCACACTTGCATTTTATAAACAGAATTAGCTGTAGAAAATACTAGGTTACTGAACTAACTGAAAACATGGGTGCTGACAATTGTTTTCAGCAGTAATAGTTTGAACTCTCTGCTTATTAATATACAACTAATTGTTGCTAGGTAGGCATAGAAATAACAGCAGAATTTAGTTTAATACTGGGGCATAATTTTAACTTTAAATGTGTACTTTGTAGCCCTCATTTCAAATTTGGTTTTATCTGGGCTATGATTCTCTGTTTAGGACATTTAGTCATATACCGCCAGATTTTCACATCTCCCGACTAAATTTGTAGTTATTGTGGCAATTAAGAAAAATATGTCAATACAGGGTCTCAAATTAAGTGCATCAATGTAATGTGGTAAGGCTTACAAGATCTGCTCATCCTGTGACATTATTTGCATTGTGGGTTTTCTCTCTGCACCTGAATAAATCTGGATTATTTTATTTTCCCTCTTTGAGTCCTTTGGGTTTATACAAGAAAAAAAAAATGTGCAAAAGACAGGGAAGATTTAGCTCAATAATCTCTGTGGCAAGTGGTATAACACAGGGGATAGTTTAAAGTTCTATCTGACAAAACATCTTAAAATTATTATTTGTATTTATATTTACATGCTAGATGGAACCATTAAACAAGATGTTTCCTGTTCAGTGCATTGATTGCTGAGGCAGGGTCCCACGCTCTGGGGCTACAGAATTAATGTATCACAACTGCTTCACATTACTTTCAGTAACTGTGGAACTTGAAATCTTAATTAAACCTTTTTTATGTTAAATCTGTTCAACAGTGCAGTAACAAAGTGTGTATCTCTGAAGGAGAACCATAGTGTCATTTTCTAACAAACAGGAGCTGAATATCAAAACACAGTTTTCCTCTATCATATCAAATTAATCATTTCAGTAAGCATTGTATGCTAGATGGGTTTTATCACCATAAGCCTTCCTCTGTGCAAGTACCTAACAGTGAGGCTAAATGTGGGTATCCAAGATGGACTGGAATCTCTACATGAACTGACTCTTTGTCCTTCCAGAGGTTTTTGTGAAGGTTGAATTGATCTCAAAGACACAATCTGCACTGTCTGCTGAGGAGGTCATAGTTCAAAGAATGACTGAAGGTGCTCAGGAGGCTGGCATTTTGTGCCCCTATTTTTGGTTTTGTTTTTTTTTTCGCTTGTTCCTCACTGGCACCGGTGTTTGCTTATATTCTTCTTCCAGTCACCTCAGTCATCCTTCTCATTTGTGCTGCTGGTCCACAGGTTCCGGCCCCTGCTCAACACAGTGCCTTTCTCTTCCCTGGTCCACCCATGACTCTTCAAAGGGGAGGCTGAACTAGATGACTTTCCAATCAACATTTCAGTGATTATATCACTTTCATTTTCGGGATTACCAAGAATATTATTTGGAACCCTTTACTGCTTCCAGAACAGAAATGTGAACTGTCACTGCATTACAAGCTGCAGTGTATAAGTGATTTTCCTTTTGAGTACAGTTTGAGGCATGCTGCCTGCCATTGTCAATAATTCGTAGGAATGGAAAACATGATTATTTTGTGTTTTGGAAATGCTGTGGTCAGAGTTCTCTAAGAATAGCTGTGGAGTGTTTTTAGATTAGCTGCCTTGCCCATCAGGATACCAAGATGTTGTCTTTGATCGCTGCATCAATGTACACTGTGTGTAGATGTAAAAAGATGCCGTTCAGGGTCCACATCCTTTGCTACTTTTGTGGAAAAGTGTTTAAACGGTAGTTCTGGTAAAGTGAGTGTGCTCTATTCCTAATTTTTAAATGAAGATTCTGGGGTAAAGGATAGGATTCTGGGATGTTCCTGTCCTTGGTCTCTGTTCACTCTTCCTGTTCAGTTTGGTATTCTCAGTACGCTAAATCTCTCTTCAGAGTTCTGGGTAATATCTAGAACATTAAAAACTCATCTCCATATTGTAAAGAAAGATATCACATCTGAAGTTATTTTACCACGGAGTCTGCCTTGACTGTGCTCTATTAATCTGAAGTGGTATCTTAAGGTCATATGGTATCTGTGGACACCATATGGTGACTATCAGGGAAGAATTTGAAATAAATTAATAACACATAAACATCTTCTGAGAGTTTACATTTTATGTCTGGCAGCCTGGACTCTAATCACAAGGCCTACTAGCTGTTCTAGAATTGTCTATGGTAATGCCAAAGGGAATATATTAAACTGAGTTGAAATAAGTGTTGGCTTAGCTGTCGTTGCCATGTAGAATTATTTTCTGTTACATCACTTATACATAGACTACCATCAATGCATTACATCTTGGCTCTGCAAAAATACTAGTCACTTGGATACAAATGTTGCTGCTTTTCTTTATTTCAAATTATTCTCTTGGCTTTCCAGAATAATTTCTGAAAAGGAATACAAATACTCTGCTAACACAGCACAGGCCTTGTAACTGCAAGATGTCACAGTAGCTTGCATTTATTACCAGCTGTACACTCACCATTTTCTCCTGAATGTTATTTTCACAATAGACAGACACAGAGAAAACCTATCTTGCACACTTTAATGGAACATGACAGTAGCAGTTAAGCCTGCATAGGAATAATTATCTCTACCCAGCATCACACTCAATTTCTTCCTTTGAATACAACTAAACTGATAGCACTTCTGTTCATTTACAGCAATGTATAGGTCTACCTCAGCCAAACCATCTATGCATCTATTTGTCATTATTCCACTTCATATTTCAGTTCAGCTTAGTACTGCATAGCATTCTGATTTAAAACAAAATGCAACAAAACAAAACTTCAACAACAGAAAACAAAAGACCAGAAACCTGAACCATATAGTACCAATAGGATATTGAGAGGGTTGATTAAGAAAATAACATGCTAACAGGGATTTACCCTCCAGTGAGATTGTTTGTATTTAAGTTCTACTGGGATTGATAAAAGACCCAATATTTTCAGCAATCATCTAAAATAATAAAAAAAAAAGTGAAATGACTTCTAGTAAACATAAGGAAGTGGCGTAAAAAACAGAGCAATAATAATATTGGAGAAAAGAGCTGATACACAGAGTTATGTGGACCACTGGGTGGTCCACATAACTGTGTATTTTAACACTGCCATATGTACAGCAACACATCTAGGAAAAATCCCTATCAAGGATATATAGGCTGTGACCGAATAAATTGATTCCCAACATAAAGCTTTGTCAAAAAGAAAAGGAGAGTTACAACAATTCCAAATAAAAACAAAATACTGAGTTATCAATATATTTTAATTAAAAATGTGTCTACTTTCTTTGGAGTCATACCATAGAGGTTTCATGGTATCTTTCTGCAGCTGCATTATTATTGTTAGGGTCTTTTGTCATGTCCTTAATAGCTACTTATAGCTGAGGAATCCTCTTCCTTGCCTGTGCTTATGACATGTGCCATTTCCAAAGCACATATTAATGGCAAGTTGTTTCAATAAAGCAGAATGTTTAACATGACAAAGCTACAAGTTATTTATTTTCACCTATTTTTCACCAGTTTATCTTCACTGGTCACATTTTATGTGCCTTACTCTCTGTTCTCTGTTCTATGATGTGAAGGGAAAGGAGTGTGCAAGAACCAGACATCACATCACGCACCACTTAATGGGTGATGATTATCATTAAAGAACTACCTGCAAAGCTCAACTGCAATGCTAACTGGTCTTGTTGCCTAAAATCAGATGCCTTGAAGAATTAGCTGCACTGTTCTGGAGCAGAATATAAATGTACATTAAAGAAAAATGTAACAGTGAAAAATTAATGGCTACAGAAAACAGCTTAATCATGAAATGAATATTTTGGAGGAAATTTGGATGCATGCAGTCATGCTGCAGAGCAACACAAAGGTCTCAAATCATCACTGAATTTTGGTTCAAAGTTAATCCCCTTGATGACTGAATTTGAGTTTTCAGACTATATTGCAACTCATCACATCTCTGTTCTACTTCTGTCCCATGAGAAAAATTGCAATATGCAAGCAAAACCATAAAGCACTGGAAGCAATATCAGTATTTCCCAGAAGCTCTGTTTATTGTATTACCAGATTTTTTATTCATGAACTTTGCTCTAATCATGTTATCATCAAAGTTTATTATTTTTACTGATGATAACAGTGTTATTAATCTAATTACTGATGATCAGTAATTAACCACTGATTTTCTGAATTAGCAAAATAATGCTAATTTGTAGGACTGATACAGTACTAATTTTAAAAGTGCATAACAAGTAGACTTTTCTTATCACACATATATGTGTACATATATGAATGCTATTAATTCTCAGGCTTACTTTTACTGTTTCAGCATATTTTTGTACAAGACATCCTTTCATTGCTTTGGACTCAAAAATCTAATGATTTTAGGATGCATGAGAAGTGGGCCTCATAGGTTATTCTTTTCTTATCTCTTTATATTGTCATGTAGATTGAATTCAGAACTGTCGATTGTCCAAAAAATGCTGCATGAAAGCTGAAAGGTTCTATATCAGTAAGCCATTACTAAGAAAATACGTAGGTGGAGAAAAGCTAGATATGCAGGACTACAGAGAGCTTGTAGCCAAATGAGGGAGGTGTTGCAGCCAGAGGAGTAGAAGCATGTTAAGTAAGATACAATTAGAATTACTTACCTTAAACCCACAAATAGTATAAGAGGCATTTACAGCACAGTAATGCTGCTGAGAGCAAACTGGGCCTAAATATAGAAATGACGCATAACCAAAAAGGGGTAAATGAGGACTTCTGCCTCCATTGCACAGTAGAACACAGTGAACTTCAAAACACATTGTTATAGTTTTGACCCTTGCTAGCACCAAAACACCACATGGCCACTTGCTCACTCTCTCTCTTCTGAGGGATGGGGAAGAGAATTAAAGGGCTAAAGGGAAAAGAGGCTCATGGGTCGAGATAAGAACAATTTAACAACTAAACTACAATGATATTTAAAATGATAACAATAACAATAACCATAATAATAGTAATATATACAAACGAGTAATACGCAGTTATACTACTCATCACCCGACAACCAAATCTCAACCCATTCCCAGCCAGCAATCCCAGAGCAAAGAGAGTTCCAAAACAAAAATCCCAGAAAAAAGAGAAGAGCCTGAGTGTCTGAGAGACTAAGATGATCCCAAGAGAGAGGAGACCCAGAGAGAGAGATGACCCAGAGAGAGAAATGACCCAGTGAGAGATCTTCTGGAGTGATCCTCATCTATATACTGGGCATGACATGCATGAATCACAGAATCACAGAATTTTAGAGATTGGAAGGGACCTTGAAAGATCATCTAGTCCAATCCCCCTGCCGGAGCAGGACACCTAGATCAGATCACACAGGAACGCATCCAGGTGGGCTTTGAATGTCTCCAGAGAAGGAGACTCCACAACCTCTCTGGGCAGCCTGTTCCAGTGCTCATGAATATGTCATTGGCCAATTTGGGTCTCAATCCTTAAACCTAAGGTTGAATCCTAGGCTAGTAATTGAGGCTGTGGTCCCTCCCAGCTTCTCCTGCCCCTGAACACACTGGCACAGAAGAGAAGCTGAAAAGTCCTTGACTGTCCTGGCAGCAACTATAAACATCAGTGTGTGATCAGCCTTCTTCTCAGCACAAATCCAAAACACAGCCTCACGCCAGCTACTATGAAGAAAGTTAAGTGTCCCAGCCAAAACCAGGACACATGTTCAAGTAGTAAAATATGCAAGACAAAAAAAGGATGTAGAGCAAGTAGAAAAGAGGTCTGGTAAAAACAGAGTACGCTTGCAGAATGAGCAGGATGAAAACTGAAACAACTGTTTATCTGAAAAATATGATCAGCTTTGATGGAAGGAGTTGACACACCCTTTCTTTGGAGAAGGGGAAGGAACTGAAAAACATCAACAGTGAAAGAGTTAAAATGGAGAAGATAGAACAACTAGGTTTTCTTCAAATTAAACTTCTTGTTCTAAAGGACAACATAAAAGATGTGATGGGAGCTGGATGAAAGCAGAGGAAATTATACAAATCCAGGTGATGAAAGTGACAGAAAAGCTGAGTAGCTGTGGAGGACCTGCAACATGATCACCAAGGGAAAAAACAAGGACCAGTCATGACAGAGGAGTGGAAATGGGTAAAATCGGAGATCAGCTTCAGTATAAACTCTTAAAAGACTTGTTGCCTTTCTGCCCCTAGAATCTGAAGAAAAAAAGACACAGATGGAGAATACATTTTCTTGTGGGTTGAGATAAAGACAGGGAGATCACTTACCAATTATTGTCATGGGCAAAACAGACTCAACTTGTGAAAAATTAGTTTAATTTATTGCCAACTAAAATAGATCTGTATAGTGAGGAAAAAAAAAAAAAAAAGAACACAAATTAAAACACCTCAACGCTTTCTCCTCCTCTCTGTTTCCCTGGCTCATCTTCTCTCCATACGCCCGAATGGTGCCAGGGGCTGAGGGGAAAATCCGGTCAATGCCTGGCAGCTTGTCTCTGTCGCTCGTTCTCTCTCACACTTTTCCCTTGCTCCAGCATGGGCTCTCCATGAGCCCCAGTTCCCTCAGGAGGTACCCACCTGCTCCAGAATAGGGGGTCTTCTGTGGGCTGCAGGGGTCAATCTGCTTCCCCATGGTCTTCTCCACAGGCCGCAGGGGAATTTCTGCTCTGGTCCCTGGAGTACCTCCCTCCCCTGCTCCTTCTCTGTCCTTGCTCACTCTTTCTGTTTCCTCCTCATCTCTCTGTCTGGTATTTTGCCCTTTCTTAAATACCTTTTCCCTCAGGCACCCCCACCCTCTCAGCAGGGCTCAGCCGTGCCCTGCAGTGGGTGGGCTGGAGCCGGCTGGTTTTTTCTGTTCGGGTGCCGGCTGGAACCGGCTGTGTCCGGCACGGGGCAGCCCCGGCCTCTCCTCTCCTCACAGAGGCCCTCCTGCAGCCCCGCTGCCCGCGCCTGGGCACATAAACCCCACACAGCCCCACATCTACTTCATCTCTGCCTTCCTCTAGAGAACTGGTCTGAGCTTACTGTTCAACAGAACAGCCATGATTCATTCAAATGGCATTTTAATCAGATCGTATAAAATCCACCCAAATAATAAGCTAGCCTGTTCCCTTACATCTTGCTCTGCCTTTTTTGTAACATGTAGTAGATGTTTGAAGTGATTCCACAAAAAAAAATTAGATCATTTGTATTGTACTGCATATGATTCTTGTCAGTGTTTTATACAAAAAAATTCTAAGTGCATTTCTTTTTTTGATGCATTGTTTTGACACAAATACACTTACAGAAAATATTATCTTCCTAGCTTGCAACCTTGAAAAACAACAACCTGCAAACAGAGAAGAGCCTGAGTCCTCCGGAAGCTCTACCGGCAAAAGCTATTGATGAATACTACAGGGACTACCAGTTGTGTGGGTTTGAACAGTCTACACTAGATCTGAGGTGCTGGGAGGTTGTTTTGCTCGTAAAACTCATGTATGTATGGTAGCTACAGCTTGAACCACAGATGTGCATGGGAGGTTGTGGCTTGTGTCACCATGCAGGTCAGGCTCACTAGTTAGTCGAAAGAGATGAGGCTGTTACCTACCCACATCTAAATCCTTTGTGTTAAGAATGATGTTTTGGCCCTTTTTGTGATGGATATGTTATCAAGTTTCAGTAAAGCTTTGTAAAATATGACTGAGTTGTTATGAGATTATTACTAGGGATATAAGCTACTCATAAGGTGGATGTTCAGGGTGAATCAGTAATACACTATTTCCAAAATGCACTTTTTTATTTCTGAATTTCAGAAGTTAAGTAAGATGCATCTGCCAGAGCTGGAGTGAACATTTTTCAGTTTTAATTTTAATTCTCTAGAAACCATAATTTTATACCCACAAAGTACATTGTTACTTTAAATACATATTTTTATATGTGTATAATATATACATTGCAACGATTGTCAAAATAATTTTAATAAACAGACAAACATACTACTCAAAGAGGAAGTGTGTCATGGAAAGAGATTTTCATTACACGGTTTAGACACAAGTCAAGCTGGTGCTGAAGAACGTGTTCTTCATTCATAATTCTTAGTAAATGGACCTTTAATTAGACAAATTCTGCAACACCTGTGACCTGGACACGCCTCACCACCTTTTATAACGTCATGTAAACCAAAAGAATGGTGATTTGTCTTCAAAACCTGGTTTTATCTCCAGAAACATTCTGATTTTTTCAGACTTACATGAAAGCTAAAACCGAGCTCACCAGTACCTTTAAGTGTCCTTGACAAAATAAATCCCAAGGACAGGAATCTGAAAGAGCCCACGATAAATTTCCCTCATTTTTTAATGTCTTCATATGTTGTTAGCACAATTAAAGTTCTCTTTCTTCCATTGCAAATATTGTGAAAGATAAATCTTTCAACAGTTAGCAGTGTGATACAGGAAGAATATAATATTTGTAACTCAAGGTTCTGTGGTGCCGTTTCAATAATTCTCTGCATGTCAAATCTCTCTCCCTGTTTTCTTCCTATAGGGCTACTGTTCTCAATGTAATTGGAGTAGTGAATGGATGAGTTCAAGTCTGGCATCACAAATGGTATTTGCATTAAATCACTGTCCCATTCTATCTGTAAGATACAATGATTTTTCTGGATTTCACGTGGAGCAAATATTTGCTTTTAAGATTCTTTTCCTCCTCAGAGGCGTGTGGAGTGCCTGTGATAAACACACATTGCAACAGTCTGTGGTGCTGCTTTGTCCTTGAAAGTGGCAAAATGGTATGCAAGTGCATTGATGTGAAAGGCAGATGTAGTCAAACCATGGCTAAAAAGACTGTGGAGGTGTATGACCATTATCCACCTTGTGACTGGGAGCGTGTATACCTCCCCAGTCAGTGTCAAAAAAGAAGTAGAATTCTCTTGGCTACTTGTCACTCTGGCTGACATTATGTCCATGTCTTATAATTTGCTCTGTATATTAAGAAAGCAAAAACTATACTAAACATTTTTATTGCTCTTGATGGTTACAGCTTTTCAGACATATATTTGTATCTCACACAGATTAGAATCTGCAACAGGATGGGTTTTTGTTCCCTAATATTAGTGACTTTTTGATAATCTGACAAAGTATTGTCTTTTGTGTTGCTGATGTTTCTTTGTCCAGAAGCACAGTCTACTTATGCCTTTGCTTCTGAACGCAAACAAAACAATGTCTCTCACAAAAGAGTAGGTAGAAACCTGTAAATTATCGCTTGTGAAAGAAACTTAAAAATAAGAGATGAGTGAGATAACCTAATAAAGCATGAATCGATATTAAAAAAAATAATATTTTCCCCTGGTACCAGAGCTATCAGCAGAAATATGAGAACTTTAATGAATTATGTTCGGACCCAAATGGAGGATGTCAGTGATGGAAAAGGAAATACTTTTGTTTATATTTTTCACCATGGCGTGGTAATATTGACTCAAGCTGAGCAAGAAGATACTATAAATATATGAAAGACTACATTTAAAAGAACTGCTAGGATTCTGTCATCACAGTGCACTATGCTGCAATTTGATTCTTCTTGTCTGTCTGTTCCATTGTAATTTATTCAGACAACAAAGTTAGAAAATTCCATCTCCTACCTAAGCCTCAATCTTACCTGGATCAAAAAATACAATGAGTCATTCAGATATGCCTGCAATGAAGACCACAATAGACATGCCCATACCAGCTTTAAGCTAGCTCAGATGCAGTCTCTCTTCATCAGTGTGGCAAATTTCACCTCCCAGACTGGCATGTGCAGCACCTGTACTGACTCTAATTCTTGAACTAACTCACTTAGAGCTGGATTGGGTATCCCTGCACAACACCACCCACCTGAGCATTGATCTTGCAGAGATAGTGACTGCTGCTTGCCCAGAAAGGAGAAAGGTCCTCTCTGACCCACCCAGAGCTTTGCCAGGCAAAGCAGTGAGTCAGATGGTACTCCAGCTTGACAGCTTAAGTAGCTGAATTGTGTCACTGTACAGCACCCAGTGATCTCTCCAACTAAGAATCAAACGAAAAAAGGGAAATGAAATTCAATTTCTGATGGCAAATGTCAAATGTCAAGATAGCACCAGCAGTGCTACAGGGAGGTGTTAACACATTTTTTTGTGTTATAAAGAAATGTCTTGCCTGATCACTGAATGCTTATATGAAGACTGTATGTTGTACAGTGAGAAAGAAAGAAAAAAAAGGAAAATTGTTAAAAATCACAGAACTGAGACAATGAGATTGTCTCTGTATGGTCATTAATCATATTTTAATTAAACATTGTTATGATATAAATCTGACTCATTTAGTCACCCACAGATCAGTTAACTGAGTGTTCAATACCACTGTGTAACTAATGTGACTGAATATGATACAAATAAGTCAGATAACACTTTCATAATGAAAAAAACAGTGTTATTCTCTCTGATTTTTCATTTTTTCATTGGTGTTTTTAAAAGATATTCCCTCAATATCCTCCACAACTTTTGAATAAGTTAAATCTATTTATCATTTTAGAAAATTTCTGATGCAGTCATGTGGTAAATATTCCTTGTTTTTGTGCAGGCAACCATCTATAAAATACATTCATATTTTAAAGTGTTATGTACTTAGGCTGACTGCTGAAGATTTTGAAGTATTCTGCAATAGTGAAATGTGGTTATATCCAACATGGATTTTGGCCTAAAGCATCCCCTAGGCAGTAGAAATCAATACAGGGCACCATATTTTACTGGGCACATGGTGTGAAGCCGTGGCTAAGAAAGAAAATGTGATTCTTAGATAAGGAGAATGGGGAATAAAAAAAGGAAGTACAGAGCTATTTTTGATTCTCTGACATTAGTGAGACCTGTAATGTGTTATTTTTTATGAACTCATTTTAAAGCAGTCTTGACATATTGGAAATGGCTTTAAAAAGAGCTACAAGAATGATGGAAGTTCTGAAAAAAGGCCTTTACAGTGGGATACTAAACCAGCTCAATCAATATAGCTTAACGAAATGAAGGTTAAGAAGCGACCTGATCATAGTCTATAAATGCAGATACTTCTAACAGTGGAGGGAAGTTTAATCTATCAGAGACATTAGAGACCTAGAGCCTGAACACAGAGCGTAGGTCAGTTGAGACTAGAAATGAAACACACATTTTTACAGCGAAATATCACTAACCAACAGAACAAGTTACCTAGATGCTTGATAAGTGTTCAAATAAAGTTTAGATGTCTTTCTGAAATGCACATCCCAGCTGAAACAGAAATACCAGGCTTGATGTGCCATTCAGGAAAACCAGGTGTGTCAACATGTAGATCTCTTAAAATCTTTGTATTTAGCCAGTTCTGCTTTGCTTTCTGTGACAGGGCTCTGGGCCCAGTCTGAAACCTGTCTGTACACTGCATAACAACACTGCTTTCTCAGACTGCAAATTAAGCTTACCTGTCCTGTGGCCCAGGGCCTTTAGCTTGCTTCTGGAGGCAGATTCAACCCCTCACTGCTGCTGCAGTCTCTTATCCCGCTGTCACGTATGAAAGTGAGAAAAATCTTGATTGCTGTTAGTAAGAAAGGCTGATGAGCTAGTCTTCAGGACTCAGGACATACCTTGCAAAATTGCCATATGACATGTGGGAGGCTGTTGTGCCTTCCCCTTAGGCCTGCCCTGATTAAATACACTCAGAAAAGTGGGAGAGAAATATCTCAGTAGTGATCAAGTCTGATGCAGAAACGATGGAGTGAGAGAGAGTGAAATTACTGTCCTAGGTTTCACAAATCGGAATTGCAGAAGGCAAGATGGTGGTAGGCAGGAACAATAGACCCAGAAAAGCTGAGTATAACTGAATCTGTTTTCAAGGAACTGAGTAAGACACAATGTCAATAACCATATGCTGACACTGAGAATAGCCTGTTAATTACCTGGTAGTCTGCATGTGGAAGAAGACCTTATTCTTGTTTATGTTGACATCCCTTTGCATTCTTCAGATAAAAAGGAAGTCTCAGAATAGGATAATTCCTACTCCTTTTACCTTAGTGGAAAAGAGAATGAGAGAATTCTTGTAAATGAGAATCAGATCCAAATGTTGCAAGGTGTAACTTTAAATTAGTTCTTCTAGAAAGGTCTTTGTATAGCATGGTTAAAGCCAGCTTCCCTTTTAGAGCACCACAATTTATTAGTGTTCCTAATGAAGATTTTTGGTTTTGATTTGCCATGATCTGTGGAGCATTAGAGATACCACATATTTAGGTTGTGTCTAAAATTTGGGACCTAGGAACATTTTCAAGTGCAGCCCACCTCCACCTCAGAATGAAACCCAAGCACACATCATCAGTCTCCACATCCCCTACACCGTACTGGGGTTTCAAATGGAAAGAGGTCCAGTGCATGAGGACCAGGAGGGATCTGCAGCACATGCTGGTCAGCCCCTGATCTGGGCAGCCAAGGAATCAAGACCAATTTGGGCTGACCCACAGCACACATCTGCAACGTAACCAAAGTGTCTTTGGTTGTGCAAGCAGACCCTAGTTCTCTTTTGGATAAAGACTTCTGTGGAAAGGTGACCGCTTGGTATTTATACTTTGTGATGCTTCATATAAATCCAGGAAGGAGCATTCATTCAAATCTGCTATCAGAAAATGTCCATTTAGCACTACTGTGTTTAGCAGATGAGCTTATCCATGCACTCAACTAAAAACAGACATGCACTACACAAACACATAATGGAAGAACATTTACTGAAACAATGCAAAATCCCAGACCTAATCTTACAGGTAGGGTTTTTGGGGAGAACTTAGAATTAGCAATGCTGTTGGGAACACAGAGACAACATATGTTAAGCAAAAATCTTCCGTTCTTTTGCTGCTGCTGTGGGTTGGAGTTTTTTTGGGCAGATTTTGCTTTCAATGTAAACAGTAAATGGCATCTTCTAGCGGAACAGGTCAAAATTTTAAAGTTTTTATATCATTTCACATTTTTAAAAGTTTTATGAATACCCAAAAGTAAATGATCATAAATTCTGAACTAGTGATATACATAATTATTGACCAGGTAACTAGCTTTGTTGCAAACCTGTTTCAGGATGAGACTTTGTTTGTAAAACTCATTTTATCTTTCATTTCTGGAAGTGCATGAAATTTTAAAACAACTTGCCTAGTAGACTTTCTGTAGCGTATTTCCAAACTTCGGAAAGTTGGTAAGACGTCACTGTCACCCAGTTTTAGATAGCCAGCATTTATTTGTCATAGGGACAGAGACAGAAGGAAGATTGAGGACAATTATGCCTTATTTCTTGACTAAAAATTGCAGAAAGTATAGGAAATTTCTCAAAAAATGTCATTCACCATGCTGATAGTCTACAGGTTATAATAGCTTCTCGCTTTTCTTTCCCCAGGGTCACACTAGACTTTTACTTCATTTTTTTAACATTTACCATGGTAGCATAGACTTTCTAGCTGGACCTCTTTCTTCTGAGCTGCACTGTCTGTTTTGCACTTTCTAAGATCAGAGGAAAATGAACCAAGCAATTTGAAATTACAGATACCACTCCAATGCATATTTATTGCAACACAGGAAAATTGTTCTGCATGTTGAGCTTAACTCCCAAGGTGGTTTGGACAAAGGTACTCACTTGAGTAACACTAGAACAGGATGTCAACCATGGCTGCTTTCACGAGACAGAGGGGAAGATGGTCTTTTATTTCAGCTGTCAGTGATGTGTTTCAAAATCTATTGCACCTCTTTCTTTTACCTGTGTCTTCCTTTTCACTATACTGGTTTCTATGTCACTAATTCTAACTTGCAATTTTCTGTTCACATCTTCCTCACTCCAGTTTCCCTTATATGTATTCTAATTCTTTTTCCTATGTTTCCTCTCCTGCTTTTCTTTCACCTTGTCTTCTGTTCTATTGCTGGTCTCCCATGGGGTTAGAGTTAGCTGGTTCCTTTTCTTCCTACAGTTCAGTCTTTAAACCTTTTAAAATTACTCTGGTATTGCACACTAATATGAATTATTTACATAATATGTCATCAATGGGTGAAATTAATTCCCAGTGAAATTCTCTTGATATTACTGAAGTTGTTCCTACATGCAGCAAAAAGAAGGCTGGCTTAGTATTTTAAATATCATAGATACTTTCACCCTAGAGGGTACCAATGCATAGAGGTGCAATTCAAAAACATAGGAGAGAAAATGAAGGTTGTATAATGAAGTGATTTTCTTTAATAAACAAGGTAAAGACACATGTGCCTCTTGAGTTCATTCCCACTAGTACAAACATGAGCAAACCAGAAAAAATCATGACTTGTTATTCTTCTTTCCTTTGATTCCCCCAGGCTACTATTTCAATAAACAGTTTTTAGGGGGAGACAATGTGGATTTTAATATGAATTATGGATAAATCTGAAATGTGGGCATTTGGGTGAAAAGTATATTTATTTGTATTTTAGACAAATACAAGACAAGAGATAGAAGTTTTCTAATGTACTATATCGTAAAGCTGAGGGGCTGCTGAGTCTTGGAGTGGGAAATTCAAGATCTTCAAAAAAGGAGGTAAAGAGAGCTGCTCCTTAGCTTACAGCTTAATGTAACTCTCCTGGGCTTGTTACTAGTGCTCCACAGAAGAGAAGAAGCAGAGAAAAACTTTTGTGTGTGTGTTTCACCTAGGGTGAACAGAATATATATATAATTTTTTTTTTTTTTTTGGTAGAACACTGTACATATCCATGTCAGTATGAGATAATAACTTACTGGATATCTGCACTGTAGATTCATAGTGTTACTACCAAAATCTGTGTTTAGGAAAAGCTTGTGATGACAATTCATACCTAACAGTGCCAGGGAGACTGAGGTTACTGGTACAAAAGCAGTCCTCCATTTTATGCAGACTGCGGTGGGATGTTCAATGCCATCAGCAGTAAGGACAGCTTTATCAGGTCTTCTCCGAAGCTTGCTCTATTTGTCTCACTAAACAACTATCTTATATAAAAGCTGCTGGTTCTGAAGACCTGGGTATCTCAAAGCTTTTGCTGTACCCCACAGGGCCATCCCCTGTGCTTTCACACCCTTTACACTGATTGTCAAAAATAGTTTATAAATAATTCAGAAGGTAGAAAGAAAAAAAATGTTAGGCTTTATAGGGTACATCTATTTTTTCTCAGAGGAAGGGGAAATGGAGTTCCAGCCGATTAGGCTAGCACAAAGGCACATATAATTTTTCATATATTTAAAGGGTTGCAAGAACAAATAAATTAGCAAAAATAATGAGCAGGCCTGAAAAATCAACAGACAAGTGTCCACATTAATTCTAGCCTTTACGTTTCGTACACCCTTGGCTCCTTCCAACTCTTTCGCTTCACACTGGTAGTATAACCACATGCGTGCTGCCCCTCACTATCAGGGTTTGATTTCTGATTTCTGACTTTCTGAGTCGGGAGGCAGCGACTGTTGATTCCAAAACCAGTGAATTGTGCAGGTTGTGCACATGTTTTTCAAGAGGTGAATTTCCCTGTCTTGGGCTTTTAGAAACATTGTTGTCCAACACCGTGGTTTTCAAGCTGTTTTCTGGATCCCAAGGTTATAGCTTATCAGTAAACTAGACAGCACCAGGGCCCAGGACTAAACGTCAGTGTATGCCTGTCCATGCTGTTAAACTGTTAGTAGAGTCTTAAGCACGGTTTGAGGTCCCTCCACCAGGGAACATTCCCAATAGGAAAGCCAGGAGGTAGCCATCCTGTATTGGAGAAGGGTGAGAATATTTGCTTATGGATGCCAGCTGGCTTCAGGCCAACAGGATTGTTTTGTGTATTGGTATAGATTTAGTCTAAGGGCTCAAAGATTATTGTTCTATGTGTGTATATAAAGGGTAACTAACAAAAAAAGTTTTACTATTGGAAGACTAGGATTTTCTGTAGATTTTTAGGGGTTGTACAAATAGAAAAAGACAGCAAACACTAATGCAGAGGGAGTTAGGAAGCATATTAACATTATTATTTCTGGTTTTGGTGTGTTTTCTCACTATATACAAGACTTCTCCCCGCAGCATCAATACTGTCTATCTCAGATAAATTGTGTGCACATAGAGCCTCACAGACAAGAGAGACTTGTGGACAAATAGTGCTTTAAAAATATGTGCACACACACATACATGTATAAAATATCACTCAAATTTAAAAGATGACATACTAACACGACAATCTCTATTGTGTCGGTGAAACAGAGGTAAGGTGGTCTTTTCTTCCCTTCTTTTTGACTCTAAGGTTTTGTTCCTCTATGTCAAGTAATGAGGAAATACAAAGGCATCTCAATAAAGATATTGGAGAATGAAGTAAAACACTAACATTTTTTGTAATGGAATACCTGGACTTCACTTATATCACTCATATTTTTTTGGTGGAAAACCACAGAAAACTCAGCATAGCGGTTAAAAGAAAACATGTATATATGAGGTTAAAGTGAAGCTATGTTGTGACAGTGTACCAGACATGGTGTTTGATACAAGAAAGGTGACAGAAGATTAAAAAAATACTGTGGCTCAAAGATCCAGACCTTCAAGCCATTGATTAAAGAGTAGTTCTGCACAAAGTAAAACACTGTTCTGATAACTATAGAGAAGTGTCCCATGTTTGATCAGTTGCAGGAGAGAGAGTTGCAGAGTTCCACAACTTCACAAAAAATAAGGTAGGTAGGCACAACATTTGAAAAAGGAGGAGAGTGAATACCAGCATTCACTTAAAGGCTTTTAATCATGCTTGATATACTTAAATCTTCACTGAGATCACAGGAAGAACTCTGTGAAGTAACATCTGAAGTAAGCAACAGGCTGCTGAACATAAATCACTCAAGTTTTTCATCAGCCATTAACATTTACAAGGTAAAATACTTCTGATATTGCTTGTGTATGTAGCAAAAGCCATTATCCCCTCACGGTTAGATTGTGATCTTCAGTCTTTTGGGGTTGTTAATGACGGTGTTCATCTCACCTAACATTACACATCTAACAGTCAGGTATCTGACCCTGTGATGGTTACTCTAGTTTCCCAATGGAGAGAAATAGGCATCTCTGGGGTATGGTTAGTTTTACACAATCGTGAATGAAGTCAAAATATGGTAAAATCAAAGTAATGAGGCTGGAGTAGAGAGACAGAGGTTTGGAAATTTCAGTCTTAAGCTAGTAAGTGATATCTTCCCTCAATTCCTTCATCCCCTGTGTGTGAGAAGCTTCTCTCCAGCATCCTCATGAATTTCCAAACAAAAATGCATTATGGCGACCATTCTGTAATTACTCCTTTTATTTATTCACCAGCATGGGAACATGACAACATCAGAAAGTGTTTTGTTACAAGCTCTGTGCTGAAGGGCCAGTGGGAAAACAGAGCGAACACAGGGATCCCAGTTCTCAGGTCATATTGACCAGTTGGACTTTATTTCTGTCTTTGCATAGAAAAATTCAGAAGCTCCTTAGTAACTTAGGAAGCTAAATATAATTTTCTAAAGGTATTGTGTTTGTCTAACCATCTAGTCAATATTGTCAGTCTTTTAATTTTTTCTGTTAGAAAGTAGAAGAGAAAGACATGTCCATAATGCTCAGTACAAATGCTTAACTCTGTTTTAACTGTAACTAAAAGCTTATATTTTTCCAGCTCCTGTAATCAGCAACTATGTTCCTTAAGAATGAATGTACAATACTAGCAGATGGAAAGGAAGGATAATAATCCTAAAGGAAAAACTAAAAATAATAATTCAACACTGGGTCTGTCTGAGGTGGAGTCAATTTCCCCATAGCAGCCCTCACAGTGCTGTGTGTTGCACTGGTAGCTAGAAAGCTGTTGGTAACACCAGTGCTTTGGCTACTGCTGAGCAGTGCTCGCACAGCATCAAGGCTGTCTCCCCAACACCCTCCACCCAGCAGGCTCAGGGCCCCAGGGGTGGGCAGGATCTTGGGAGGGGACAGAGCCAGGACAGCTGACCCAAATTTACCAAGGGGATATTCCATACCATACAACGTCAGCTCTGGAATAAAAGCTAAGGGAAGGGAGGAGAAGGGGAACATTCATTGTTACGAAGTCTGTCTCCAGGAACAACCGCTATGCGTATTGAAGCCCTGCTTCCCAGGAAGTGGCCAGACATTGCTTGCTGATGGGAAGTAGAGAATAAAATCTTGGTTTTTCCTTTGCTTCCGTGTGCAGCCTTGGCTTTACTTTAATTAAACTGCTTTTATCTTGACCCACAAGTTTTTAATCTCATTTTCTTCCCCTTGTTCTGCTGAAGAGGGGAGTGATAGAGTGGCCTGCTGGGTACCTGGTGTCCAGCCAAGGTTAACCCGCCACAAACATACAAACCACACCAGAACTGGATCAAACAGATGAATTGGTTGTATCAACACACAAATAATGAAGGAAAGGATAAATCAAGTCTCTAATGGAAAGCAACTGGAAGGGACCAAAGGTTTTACTACTGATTAAAAGTGTGAAGTAGAAAACATCAATTAATGTTTTAATAGGTATGACTGGTCTTTTTTTCTGTCTTTCTAGTTCATGGTTATTTTTTTGCTGCCAGATTGAACTGAGGAGGAAAGAAGAAGCTTTTTATTATGATTTATTTTCAGACAGCATAAAGTCTGGCTGAATTCAGATATACCATTCTCAGCTGTAATACTACATGGTTGCCACCAGCTTTGCAGAGAATCACGGTGTTTATATTAATAGGCTACACTAGTGTAATAAGCTAACAGTTTGCCTATTTCTTGATCTAAAGTCTGATCTGATGAATAGAGAGGTATCCAAAGTCAATACCTCTCTTACGCACTGAAGCACCTGCATTTCTTTACAGATACCAAAATATTTATCAATATTGTCTTAACTTGTTAACAAGTCAGAAATAAAATTGGGATATGTTGCTATTTCTCTCAGCCATAGAATTATAATGTCACTTTCAATAGACAAAATGTTGATAAGAACACCAACAAGATATACTTGATTATCAGCCTTGCTTAGATTTACGTGCATGTAGTTTTTAATCAATCAGCCTTCCAGTGAAAATTGGATGAGATCTGCTTTATTTATCATGACATTCTGAAAATAACAAACAAACAAAACCACCACTGCCCCCTCCACCAAAAAGAAAAACCCACCCCAAAACCCAGAAGGATTGTCAGCTAGTCTCATCTCTAGAGACCTGAATAGATATTTCTTTAACAAAATGTTCTGTGTTTAGGTTTCGTTTTTTTTCCTTTTAGTTCAGTCCCCAGTGAAGGGCATGTGACTCAACCTGAGTCTCCCTGGTTTGTTGCTAAGTGTTTGAGATACCTTCTCTTGTATTTCTTGACTGGGAAGATCAGGTACATAGAGGCTTTTTTCATTGGTGGCTCTTTTGTCTATGACATCTTCTTCAAGGTTCCCTCCTCCCCATTGTTGAACAGAATCAGGCATTACTTTTCTAGTTCCTGAAGAAGAAAAACCAAATTCCTGTTTATCTTTGAAAATGTGTTAACAGATTTTCTACTACATTTTTTTTTTCATATTTTAATAGCCTTAGCACATAGAGTGCATTGGAATCATAGAATCACAGAATCATAGAATGGTTTGGGTTGGAAGGGACTTTACAGATCATCTAGTCCCAACACCCCTACCTTGGGCAGGGACACCCTCCACTAGCCCAGGTTGCTCAAAGCCTCATCCAGCCTGGCCTTGAACCCCTCCAGGGACGGGGTATGCACAGCTTCCCTGGGCAACCTATTCTGGTGGTATGTAGGGAGTAGGGAAGAACAGAATGGAATAAGAAAGATGTTAGAACCTGGTCCTTAATTTTAATCCAGTAATTTTTCCCAGTAGTTTGTGCTTCTCTCTCTCTTCTCTGAGTGGAAAGGAAGGGGATGGAAAATATTTCAGCTGTCATCACTGGCAGAGCAGACAAAGAAACCACCTTGGATAAAGTTAAAGGCAAGGCTCTGTGGTCTATATTATTTCTGCTCACTATTTACTGTGTGAAGAAAGCAGGAGGAAAGCAGTTCTTACTTATACCTGTACAGATGGTACCGAGGACCGGGAAAAGAACACGAAGTACTGACTTAGGATCTTGCTTTCCCTTGTGTAGTACCACAACCAGTGGTAAAAACTAATTTTAAAACCTGTGTACTCTTCATGTCATTGATAAGAAGGTTTATTATGTTATTATTGTTAGATTTTTAAAATATTAATAAATACGTACATGTCAGTTGTTGCAAAATGAAATGTAACATTTTAATGTATACTTTATTTATCTGATCTCTTTCTATTAAAATTTTTGTGGGGTGGTTGTAGTATCTCCAGGTAATGTTTTTCTCTCTGAATCAAAAAATCAGCATGTAAACAAACACAGACCTTCACTAGCTAGTATTCTGACATGACAGAGTGTTACTGTCAAAGAACTATCATTTATGGTATTAACCATCAGTGATTTTACTAAAATGTTGATGTAATGTGAGCTAAGAACAGTTGACAGATTTCAGGGAAAAAGGAGCAGTTAGTGTCTGTTGATGAAAGTGAATTGCCCTGAAGAATAAGTTGATTCTTCAGTGTTCATAGTGTTTAATCAGCAGACTGAATAATTGATATTTTTATTGCTCAAGTAAGGTATCGTATGTGTACCTCTTTATATATTGCAAAGATATTCTTAACTCTTCAGTCTCTGCACTCAATAATCCATAGCTACAATTAGATAACAATGAAACCAGCTCTCTCATAAATTGCTTTCCTGGGTACGCTCACACATAAGAAATCCACTTGAATGCATCTGCAGTAATAAGTAACTGCAAGGCCATGCTTAGATCAGCATTGCTGTAGATGACTGAATTAATTCAAAAGAGAAAAAAATAAGCTATGTCTGCAGAATAATATTTTTACTCTTGACTCCCTGCTAGCATCTTCCTCTGTTTGATCCTGTCCTTACAAACCTGTAATCATCAAGTTGCAGGCAGCATGCTCTTTAATGTGAAAATTGAAATAAGTTGAGAAGATTACTTCGTTACTCAAGTACCACAGGATTGTGCCCTGCAGTGTGATACGATACAATTCAGAGACAGGCAGATGTAGTGCTGCTTAAATTGTGGACATATGGAATGGTATCAATACAGTCCAGCAGGCATTGTGGGACCGCTGACAGGCGGATCTTGCAAAAGAGTGTTTCATTGTCACCTTGACTTCATGGAGATGAAAGCTTAGCAAGCAGACAGTGAATAGCTCTGGTGTTGATCACAGAAGGCAAGAAGAGCTCCTGGAGGGAGGCTGTAAAAATAGTGGTTTTAAGGTCCTAAGTGACACTCCGGTAATTTGGAGGCTTTCATTCCCTGTCTAAATTTCATTACTGATGACACCTTGGTAAGTAACGTGTTTGTGCAAGGACCTGTCTCTGAATGTTGGAAACTCAATTACATCCTGTGCTAATGCGGGCTGATTCGCTATTGGCCTTCCACCCAAAGGCAGTGGCCATGGGTATTTTTGCATCACTTGAAGGGGGCACTTTGCTGTGGATGTTCACATGCTAAAAAAATACTCTCAACATGTTTTTAAAACTGAGTTTTAATGCCAAATTTAGCTATCCATATGTGAAGTGTTCTAGCGGGACACAATCCAACAGCACTGTTTCTTTTAAATTAAAGACTTCAGGTGCATATATATTCAATATCTAAGAAAAAAAATGCTATGGTAAACAGTTATTTGTTTTGTTGCACTAAGATTTCAAGCGTAACCAATTCTCTGTTATTGTATCTGATTGAATGGAAACAGACTAGCTGTGTGATGATTTTAAGAGCTTACATTCTCCTTTCCTTGACTATGACTAAATGGCTAATGGCACTTGAATTAGCATTCACATGATCAAAACACATACATATTTGAAGACACAAATATGGAAATGAAGAATTGTATTTATATATCTTGCTGTGTTTCAGAGAAGATAATTCTGCATTTCAAGACACTGAGCACTCAAGTAACACCAAATGCAAATATTATTAAGGTGAATCATCTCCTACTAAGTAAACAATGCCTATGACACTGTGAACAGAGATTGAAATGAGCTGTAAACATTCTTCGTGCTTTATGTTCAATGTATATTATTATTCAGGCTGCTTATATTTTGTAAAAGTGTTTACTTACTTCACTGTTTCTCATGACATAAAAAAAACCCCAGGTCTAGAAATCTGTTTGGCAGTGAAGATTGTGAGCAGCCACAATACTGAGACTTCAATCTTGTCATACCTGTTTTTGCAGAGAAAGTAGAGCATGTGCAACTGAAGAGAATATAGAATTCTGTTGACCTCTATTGTATGCACAGAAAAGGGGTGATTAGTAAGATGTATTGAGAAAGACCTCTAAGAAGTGGTTTATTTAAAAATACAAATTAATTATATTTCTGCAGCGTAAGAGTTTACGGGGAAGGTTTTCCTCCTTCAGCCATAGCATAGGTTTGAGACTAGTTTTAGTAAAATGCAGATTAACTAAAACCATGACAAGACATTTAACTGGGCAGAAATTTTTGCAAGTTTTAATATGATGCACTGACTTTGAGACAAAATGAAATCTTAACCCAAGTCATCTGCTGGGCAGTTGTTGTTCTAATGCATGTGGCATCTCTAAAAAATCATTAAGACAGTCAGTTTATTCACAGTGCTGTACTTGTTCCTTGATGGGGAAAGAAGACAAGCTGTATTGTTTTCCCCTTTAAGAAGTCCATCCTGAAACATCTCCCTACTGACTTTTTTTCCCCAAAACACTGAAGTCTTCATTTAGATCCTCAAACAAATTCACATTTCTTTCAAGTTTTTGGGCAACTTTTTTAGATGTGCTTATTATTCTTCAATCTTAGCAAATTATTTCTTTACTTGAATGGAAAAGGATTAACTAAGTTCGACATTTCTCCACTTAGATGGCCAAGCACACAGCAATCTAAATGTTCCTAGGTTAGCCAGGGCACTGATATCTAACTCCTACCATCCTCTGTGGATCCGAGTCCTTCTATACCCTAAGCAGGGGCTATGTACTAATTCCAGGTTCCAGCTGGAAGTAACCAAGCTCAGTCTCACAGCACATTGCACATAGGTAGAAGATACAGGGAATACTTGTAATTCCAGTAACTTTCAACACAAATACGGGTTCTCTAGTGCCCTAACACCCGATCAGACTTCTAATATCTTTTACAAATATGTCAGACTACATGCTAAGCATTCACTTCAATTTTTTTAAAGTTACATTAGGTTTTTCCATCAGCCAAGTGTTCAGTAGAAGTTGAAAAAATAAGGAACATATGCTAAAAATTATTAAAATAAAAACAGAGATAAAAATCCAAGGATATACAACATTGTACCTGCAGTCTGAATACACATCTGCACCCCCATTTCAAAAAAGGTATAGTCACATTGGAAAAGCTGCAAAGAAGGCCAATGAAAATGATCAAAGTCACTGAACGCTTCTGTTACAATTTTTCCTAGTTTATAAAAGTCTGCTGTTCTGTAATTCATCAGTTTTTGTCTGTCCTTCAATGTACTTTGAATAAAAATAACTTGTATACATATAGCTTCCTCCAAGGTTATTTTATATAACTAACACTTCCTCAATGTCCTCACAAGGGATCAAAATAGCATCACCATTTTTAGGTCACTTGTCACACAGAAGAACAATTTAGGCAGGTGCTTAAACTTAAGCATATGACTACTCTTTCATGCACTGGAGCCCTGATGAACTTCTTTACAGTTAAATAATTAAGTCATATGAACTTTCTGTCTTTAAAGTGAAAGATAAACTACAGAAACTGGGACAGTCGAGGTGTTTATATTTCCCAGTACTTTGTATGGAATGAAATAATTAACAAATACAGAGTAATCTGTATAGCAACTGTCTTACTAACATTAAATCTTTATGCTTTATTTCACCTTGTCAAAGCAAAATTGGGTTTTATCTAAGTCAGAATGTTGTACGTGACTCTTTGCTCTTCTAATCTCTTTCTATGAGTTAGTCTCCATATATCTCATTGTATATTCTAAATATTGGTTACTGGTAAAAGTCACTTTAAATGTCAACAAAATGCAGTTACTAGGCATGCAATGCGTATGCTGCATCTATATGGAAAAATAAAAGGTAAAGAGTTTGTAAAATTTTGTTTCTAGGGCACCCCACCATGCACCTGTATAATATAAAATTCTAAAACTGGGCAGGTGATTGTCATTCAAATTTTTTTTCCATTGACTTCAAAGGTAGCCTGAGTTAGCAAGCAAAGACATAGATATCTACAAACTAAAATACAGACTTTATTGAAATTAATTCCATCCAGGGCTCTTCTATTTGAAGTTGTTACAAAGATTTCACTAACTTAGATGCTGTAGGGAAGGAATGTCTATACAGTTTAATTCACTTAGTGACCAAATAAATAAAGTGCAGTATATTAATGGCTAAATTCATTCTTAAAAAACACTTATGCAGCCTGAGTGTACTCATCTGTCAGAAGTATTTGTTTACGAAAGCTTTCTATTCTCTTGTTCTACCTGCTTTTGAGCATACTTAAGTGCACTTCAAACTTTAGTACTTCACCTTCTCCTCTGGGAAGACTCTCAGAGTCCCACAGCGTGTTGCCCTCCCTCTCCCACAGACCCCCCTGTCCTCGCAGCAGCTGCCCACCTTCTGTCCCAGCAGGGCAGCGCTGACGGGGAGGAGGGCACAGAAGTCAGGACTTTCTTCTCCTCTGTTCATTATTCCTTCCTTTGGTGCTCACGCTTGCTTCACCTTTGGTATGTTCTTGTCCTGCTATGGCTTTTTCTGTTTCCCACCAACACATATTTGCCCAGAGCTACTGCTGTTTTTCAGAGCTTGGTACCCCCTGATACCAGTATGATTTCTCCAGCACAGCACTGGTATAGCAAGAATGAACTGAGCTACCAGTGTTCATCTCTTTTTGTCTCTTTGATTTTAGTTTGTGTATTCCAGCCAGTGTTTTCCCTACTCTTTTTTTTCCTCACTCTCTGTTCTTTTGTCAAATCCTTTGTCTATCTCTCTGATTCTCAGTTTACCCATCTTTTTCCACTTTCCTTTTTTGTGTACTTAACAATGCTTTTTTTCTTGTGCACAGAGAGCTCTTTCGTTGGTGTTTTGTATTCATAAGAGTCTGAAAGACACTCAGCTTTAGTTTTTTGTTTCAAATTAAAGCTTGTATACCCTCCTGTTTATCTTTGGGGGGGTTTTGTCAAAATACTTGTTCTCATTACTGAGTATATTTATAAATTATGCAGTGTAGCAAATGCAATATTTATATATTTTGCTTACAGATAAAGCAGGTTTTTCAAGACATGACCATAAAAATGTCAAGAAGATCAGTAACATTAATTACAAAATTAAAGACATTTTCAGTTTAATATTAATATTTCTAAAGTGATAAAATAGATTAAATAAACATCCAGTAGGAGAACCAAGTAGAAAGTAAAAAACATTTGTGGTTTAGTTTTCCTTTGCTAAATTCCATGGAACAAAGTCCAAAAGGAAATCATTAACTGGTGGGCTCCCTCAAGGGTCTGTACTGGAACTGATGCTATTTGATATCTTCATCAATGACATCGACAGTGGGATGGAGGGCACCCTCAGCAAGTTTGCCGATGACACCAAGCTGTGTGGTGTGGTGTGGTGGACACGCTGGAGGGAAGGGATGCCATCCAGAGGGACCTGGACAGGCTGGAGAGGTGGCCAATGCAAACCTCATGAAATTTAACAAGGACAAGTGCAAGGTCCTGCACGTGGGTTGGGGTAGTTTCTGATATCAGTACAGGCTGGGGGATGAAGGGACTGAGAGCAGCCCTGTGGAGAAGGGCCTCGGGATGCTGGTGGATAAAAAACTGGACATGAGCTGGCAATGTGCTCACAGCTCAGAAAGCCAACCCTATCCTGGACTGCGTAACAAGAATCATAGCCAGCAGGTCAAGGGAGGTGGTTCTGCCCATCTCCTCTGTTCTGGTGAGTATCCACCTGGCCTGCTGCATCCAGCTCTGGAGTCTACAGCACAAGAAAGACATGGACCTGTTGGAGCAGGTCAAGAGGAGAGCCACAGAAATGTTCAGAGGGCTGGAGCACCTCCCATATGAAGAAAGGCTGAGAGAGTTGGGGTTGCTCAACCTGGAGAAAAGTCTGGGGAGATCTCATTGCAGCCTTTCTGTATGTAAAGGTGCTTATAAGAAAGATGGAGGCAGATTTTTTATCAGGGAGTGTAGTGACAGGACAAGGGGCAACAGTCTTAATCTGAAAGAGGACAGGTTTAAATTAGACATAAGGGAGACATTTTTTACAACTAGTGGTGAGACACTGGAACGGGTTGCCCAGGGAAGCTGTGGATGCCCCATCCCTGGAGGGGTTCAAGGCCAGGCTGGATGAAGCTTTGAGCAACCTGGGCTGGTGGGAGGTGTCCCTGCCCATGGCAGGGGGGCTGGAACTTGATGGTCCTTGAAGATCCCTTCCAACCCAAACCATTCTATGATTCTGTGATTCCTCTAAGGGATTTGTCAAAAACAATTCCAAAACATACTGTAAATCCATTCAGGTAGTTCCAATTCAAATGCAGTACTTCAAGCTTCCACTGTTTTCTGTATTTATACAGAGGATAAAACTGGGAAGTATGTGGCAGAGTTATGAAAATTGTAGATGCAGATTTCCTGTAAGTCAGGCCAACAGTAGTACCTTGTACCACTTTAACAGCCAAGCCTTCCACTAAGATACACACTGCTGAAGCTGGGATGAAGATTTCACATTCAGTGAATAATATGTCTGATCATTAAGGATTTGGGGATTACAATTTTTCATGTACCTATACAGATTTCTGCAGATTGGCTTATTATTTTAATCTTTTTACTGAAGTCTGCCTACTAGCATGTAAATACACTTCAGCTGGTGAGATATTTCCAAAAGACTCACTTTGATAATTCACTGTCAATTATTTGTGGAAGCTGGTGATAGACATCTACTCTCCAGGGAAACTGAGAGCTGTAATTAGTTTCAACCAAGTGTGCTATCCTCCGTATAAACTGAATGTCTTAAGAAAGATTATGGGATATGATCTTATGTTCTTCATTATGCAGGCAGAATTCCTCATCGTTGCTGAAAGGTTAAATGCTTTGGTCTGTGGTTATGAAAGCAGTGTAAGCTGGTGACTGCTGCACTGTCCTGGGAGATGCAAGTTCAAGTCCTAGCATGACTACTGTCTTGCTTTTTAATCTTTAACAAACCCACATCACCAGTGTTTCCCTTCTTTTTCTTTATTTTATATTTCAGGCTCCTTTGGGCTGAACGTTGATCTTAGTTCTCTATATAATAAGACAAAAATTCTCATTTTATGTTATCCTGTCACAGAAATGAAAAATTATGATCAACATTTGCATTAGTAGTTTGTTTTAATGATCAGTCTTGTTCTATGTGAAATCCAAATAATGTTTTTTACAATTTTGGGTTTTTTAAGTAATTGACAAAAGAACTTTTCTGTTTTAGAACGTTTCAATGTGAAGACATACATTACAATTTTTCGATTTAATTTCACTTTTGTTTAACTGAATTTTCTTTTTCAGTTCTTTGCAATTAACAGTTTTATTTTAATCCATTATTTTAGACTAGAGAGGGGTATGGCAAACTGTACATATTGCTCTCTGTTTAACTTCCATCACTTTGCATCAGCTTTTACCAGCAGATCTCCCTCTAAACCCATACGACTCTTGACTCCTAACACTTGTTTTCACATTAGACCTCAAAATAATTTCTAATGTAATGGTTATATTTTATTCCTTTTCATCCTTTAGCCCAAATATCATTATATATGCTGTGCCTATTTAATTAAAAACAAATTAATAAATAAAAAACCAGCTAGCAGTAAATCCCAGAAGAATTAATGTACTCTGCAAGACTTACTGTAAGTTCTTACTCTTAAATGTAATTAAAGTTTTTGGAAATAAATGCACAATTCAAGATCTTGATTAATTGGAATGAGTAGGAAAAATGACTGAAAGTTGGAAAACAAGCTTATTGCGTGAGTAAAGATGTATGCATATATATATATACACACACACATCCGTAAAAACACATAAAAATTTTCTGTGTTGTAGTGGATACAAATTATCCAACAAGTTTCACAGTTCAGCCAGACTACACTCTTTACACCACGGTGGCATGGTATTTAAAACTACAGTTTTGCATGTACATGCATGTGTCTTTTCTCCCCTTAAAATACTGTGATTTAATAAAAAATGAGTGAATTTAGGGTTTTTTTCATTATAATGACATTTTGACCTCTAGAAAATCATAAAATCATAGAAAATTCAGGTTGTAAGTGACCTCAGGAGATCCTTCATCCAAACTCTTCCACACAGCAGAGTCAACAAAGAACTGATATCAGGCTGTTTGGGGCTTTAACCAGTCAAGCCTTGAAAATCCCCAAGAGTGGAGGCTGCACAATGACTCTGGGAAACTTGCTCCAGTGTTTAATCATGGTGATAATGTAAAATTCTGTCCTTATGTCAGAATCTCTCTTTAAAACATATGGTCATTGCCTCTCAACCTGCTGGCATGCCCAGCTGTGAACAGCCTGTCTGCACCTCCTTGCCACCCTCACCGTGGGTGCTGGGGAACTGCTCAGGTGCCCTTGAAGCTGCTGCTTCTTCAGGCTGAACATGCCAAATTCTCTCAGGCTCTCCTCACAGGCAAGTGCTCCAGCCCCTGACAATGTTGGATGGAGCAAGTCTGCTGGACTTGATCACATTCATCAGCATCTCCCCTGGGGTCCCAGACTGGACTGCATATCCCAGATGTGTTGCAATGAGGACACAGCATAGGGGAATAGCTGTTTTCCTCAATCAACAGGCGTGCTTCTGTAGACCCAGCCCAGGATGCTATTAGCTGTCAGTGCTGCCTGGGCACATTGCTGGCTTATGGATAGCCTGCTGTCCACCAAGACCCCCAGGTCCTTCTTAGTGGATTTACTGGTAATTTATTTATAGATCAAGTTTTCTGTATCTTCACTTTTTTTAGGTTTGTTTTTTGAAGTGGAATTAAAATAAGGTCTCCTTGTGGGAAGTGATTTTATTTGGGAAGTGGAAGGCATCTTGGATGACCTTTCAGAATTATGTTTTTCTGCTCAGGTTAAATTTGCTGTTAATAATTTTCTCTTGTAGAAACATCAGTTTTGATTTCTTCCATTATTTATATAAAATCTTTCATACCTCCACATGCTTTATAAATTAATTGAATCCGCTTTTTTCCTAGCAGTACTGGAAACATCTGCCCTTCAATGACTTTCAGTTATCTCAGTACCATAAACTACAAGCTACATCTTTAATGTGGGTTCTAGTACTTGATTTTACTGTCTTATCTGAATGTGTTAACTTCTGATCTGTGAGTCTGAGCATCTTCAAATAGGCCTTTGGCAAGCCGTGGGAGCTTGGAGTTGTGTGAAACAATTTGGTTATTTGATGTGTTCAGTGTTTGTATATATTGTTAACAACTCCGTGTATTAATATAACTTTTATTCTAGACATTGATTTTAAGTGGAAGAAATTAATTACAAGACACTACTCAGAACTACCATAATTCATAAAGATTGCTTGCTTAAAAAAACCCCTAGGGTTAAAGACAATCTCATAGTCATTGGGGAGAGACTAAGCTTTCCTCCTGTGTCAGGTTTGCCTCCTAGCCAGGGACCTCTTCCCAGTACGCGTCACTTAATTGGAGTACAGTACTGCTGTACAGGGTTGCTGAGGAAGGGAGTAAGCACCACGAAATAACCCTGGCTGCTGAGCAATTTTACAGTTTCTATCAGGCAGAGAGAAGTGGTAGCTCTGTGTGTGTGTGTGTGTGCACACGCATGCATGTGTATGCAAGAGGTACAAAAATGAGAGCTCAACGGGGAACTAAGTATGCTGCAACTTTTCCTCATCCCTTCTTCTCAGTAAATTTATGCCTAGGAAAAAAAATAACACCCCGATGCTGCCTAACTATGGTCCCTTTGCAACAGGACTTACTCTTAAAAGACCATTGGATTCAAAACCTTGGAACTGAGATTTTGTTTTGCTTAAAATTCACAAAGTACAGTAATATATCAAGATATATGAAGATGGTAAGGGAAAAGTGTCTCAAAAAGTGAGTTATTTGGAGAGTGAAGAGTGTTCAGCATTACAATCAAAAAAAAACCTCTTAATGAAAAAACATCTGCTGGGGTAAACCAGAATACCTGCTCTAAAATATGAAGCAGTGTTTTATACTAGCTGAAGATACGGTTCTGTATAACTTCATACATTTTACTTGGTGCAGGTCATCACGAGGATGCTGGATGAATAATAATCACAGTAATTTGTTAATCTCAGATGAATGAATTGTGTAGTTTTTGTGGTATATTTATAGAAAGCTATGCTATTTTTTATCCTAAAGACAACACTCTTATCCTATATATCTCTATTTGTATGTATCGGTTTTTCATTTGCAAGAAATTTCAGGCACTTTATCAAAAGTATATTCGATTTATGCATGTGTATATGCCTTAGTCAGGATGAATGAGGAGTGGTTTATTACATTTCATAGGGCATTTTCTTGCATCCTGTTTTGAAAAGGAAAAAATAAATAATGTAGAAATGTTTAAAAGATGTCTAAAATTCTAGATTTTTTTCTTTGAAATCTCAGTTTTCTATTCCAACTTTATTGCATACTAAATTTTGCAGTCTAGGAAGACCTGAAAAATGCAGTGGAGTTTCTTTTCCAATCACAGCTTAAGCTGCTAGTACAATCTTGGGCCTTGGATATGTAAATTGACCTCAACCCAGCTGGAAAATTAGATTAAAGCAGAACTTTAGAAAAGTCAGATGCCTCAAATGAAATGAATATTGCACATGAAAACCATGTACATGCACTCACAAACCCTGCACCACCCGAAC
>NW_010129004.1:0-1462 GCF_000699245.1 Pterocles gutturalis | reverse complement strand
CATGCTAACAATGAACCTGCTCTAAAGAAGTGAGATAGGGATGTCTGGTGGCCCCCAGAACAGCTGTTAACCAAGGTTACACCCCAAATCTCAAGCTGTAATGATATAACTAGTTAAGAGAGTCAACTTATCATACCACTCCATTTCTATTTTGATTACAAAGTAAGCCCCTGCACTTCAATGACCTGCTCAAAGGCCTAATCACAATTGTCTGAACAGTATCCTTTTTTCTGCTGATACTAGATTACATTACTGGTCAGCTATAGTGCACCTAACTGTCTTATACTGTCTACATAAATGTTGTGCCACCATACTTGCCTTTGAAGCAACTGGGAATGTTGAAAGGAAAAAAGCTCATATAGAAACAAAAGAAGCTATCCAATGAAAAGCCAAAGCCAGCTCTGAGTTCTGACACTGCTGACTTGCAAAAAGCAGCGCAGCAAAGGTGTGTACTGTGGATCCGGTCCTGCTCAGTTTGGCTTTTACTGCCATCTACTGAAATACTGGCAATACTGGAGACAATAAATTATTGACATCTGCTGCGTTAGAGGGTAATGCAGGAGGCCATTACTACGACAGGTGATCCTTGGGGGGTATCGGAGGTGAGCAACCAGAGTGCCCGACACCAACCCTAGTAGATAGAGACCCTTGTACTGAACTATGTCAGCCCACACTGAAGGACAACAGCCTCCCAACCTCCATCTCTAGTAAGGATCTGGAAAAGCTTTCACCTCTGCTCTTCTGGTCAACTCGTTAAGAGGTGGGCAGCTCCTTCCTGCTGCAACAGCTGCTCTGTCATCACTCCTCCTCCTGGAGAAACTAAAGGATGCTACCAACTGGTACAGTTGGTCACTCCAGTTTCAGAAGGTGTTTAATCTTCTGTAGTACAGAATCCCTACCTGTCAAGACTCTCTTGTTACATCTCCAGTTCCAAAAAACCCACTGTGGATAGTTCTGTCAAATCACCCATTCATGCTGACCTCGATAATATAACGAAGCGCATCCTTGTCTTACCTCCTTTGGCATGTGCTGTGTTCTCAGCACTTACCCTTAGCTCTCTTGTGGAGTCTTGACCCCACTTCCTAGCACAGATAATTCTGTGCCCTGCTGCACCAATGCAGGAGAAGGGTCAGTATTTCTTTCAGTTAAGATTTCAGACTTGAGTTTTATAAACAGAGAAGGAAAAAAAAGCTGGTTTTCAGTTAACATTTTCAGGGCTGAAACGGACAATTCCAAAAATTCAACTTTTTTCCAGTTATTACTTAAGAAAAATAACCCAGGTGCCTGCAATGCTTAAACCAAGGGGCTCACTCCAGCCTTTATTAGAATAACTACAACTGAAAGAGACATGGCACTTCTATTTTCAAAGCAGGACAAGCACCATAGGAATAATGGGCTACAAAGCTGTAGTAATAGAGTGGGGGGAAAAAAATTAAATAAACCAAAACCAAAGCTTGCTGCA
>NW_010129003.1:0-1359 GCF_000699245.1 Pterocles gutturalis | reverse complement strand
GGCAGGACGGATGACCGCAGAAAAGCCAAGAGCTCCGGAGGTTTTTTACAGGCCTGGAAACTCTTTCCTATCCCAAAGATTTTTCTGCCGGGGTGGAGGGCGGTAGGGCAGTGATTTGGAGGAGCTGGGCCTGGGCATTTCCCTGGCTGGACATTGCGGAGGGTTAGTGGGAAAAGCCCAGGCCCAGAGGTTTTGGTCTGGTGCATTTTGCTGGTAAAATAAATACATTCTTGTTTAAATGATGGGGTGGGCACACAGTCGAGAAGTTGCTTTGGGGTTTGCATGAGGCTGCACCAGCAAGTGCTGCTGGATGGGATGGGTCTGTCCGTACCCACAGAGATGCCAGAATCGAGGAGGTTTTGCCTCCATGTCTGCTCTGTGCTTGCAGGATCTACGTGTACACCCACCGGCGGATGGCCATCACCGCTGAGGATGTCTGGCTGGAGAAGGTTATCCCCATCTTGGAAGGGTTTGCAGTGGAAGAAGGTACTGACACACTTCGGTGGCTTAGTGGCCACCTCTAGAGAAGGGAGTGAAGGGATTTGGAGTCCGTATTTTGTTGTTCTACTTGCTAAAATTTAGGATCTATTTAGCCTTCACACTTTTTTTTTTTTTTTTTTTAAATTCATAATCCCTGGTGATGCTTATGCATCACGGCATAGCTGGAAGGGCCCTGCGACATTAACTGCTCTGCAGCCCAGAGCACCCTGTGGCCTACCACGCGCCAGCCACGGCCTCCTCCCCCGGCGGGTTTGCACTGCCTGTCTCCATTTGCACGAGGAGTATTTGGGGTTTGAGGAACTCAGCGAGCTCACTGACCTCAAAGTGTTGGTGCAGTCTGCAAACCCGTCCCTTAACTTTGTAACCGAGCTCTGTTTTGCTTTCACAGTGGTACCGGACGGTGACCTTCACGTCATTGGTGAGTTCTGTTCTTGTGTTAACGCCTGCGTCACGGGCGTTCTGGGCCCTGCACCACCCCCACGCAGCGAGGCAGGAGCGGGGCTCTCATGATCCGGGCTGTGGGCCGGGGGATCTGGTCTGGCTGCTGCTGGGGAACCCGGGGCGCTACTTGCCATGATTCGGTTCACGCTAACGAGTATTGTCCCCCCGCTTCAACCAACGGAAGGATTTTTCCAAACGCTTTTCAACTGCTACTTGGCACTGAATGAGCAGAATAAAAATTATTATAAATGCTGATTTTTATATTTGTAAATGGCGACAGAAAAGGAATATGATAAGAAGGAGTTGTTGAAGTCTGCGTGCACACGCCAGCTCGGTTTCTGAAGGCTCATCAGCAGTACCCACAGCAGCTCAGCTCTTCTCTCCCCATGTCCTCAGGCTCCGACGTGACCATCCAGA
>NW_010129002.1:0-413 GCF_000699245.1 Pterocles gutturalis | reverse complement strand
GGGACACTGATTGGCCTCAGTTGTCCTGAGCAGCCCCAGGCCTGCCATGCACCATGTCTGCAGGTGTGCCTGTCACCCACATGGACCTTGAAACAGCATTGTGACCTTGTCTCCAGCACTGTCTCCAGCCCTGTCTCCTGCTGCTCCTGACTGGACTCCCTGGAAGGACTTTGCAGACATTCATCGCATACCATGTCTGGGGCTGTGGGTGGACTCTGTTCCCAGCACCCGTCTCCGCCGGCCATCTCCAGACAGTGTGTCCCCTGGTCAGTGAGGGTATGGCCTGTGCCGGGGTCACCCCCTGCTCCTGCTCATACCCGCTCAGGGAGCAGGCCTGATCTTCTTCCTCCCCGGCACCCTTTTTCTCATTGCTCCTTTACTTGTTGAGAACAGTGGCCTCTGTCTAGGAAAGC
>NW_010129001.1:0-67742 GCF_000699245.1 Pterocles gutturalis | reverse complement strand
ATTGTACATATATGAAATAAATATTTCTAAAGCTTAAAAGCAACAAAAGATATAAAACAGTGTGAAACTAACGACTAAAATTTTTGAGCTGTTTGAAGGAACTTGCTGTCAGGCTTGTAGGTGGTCTACAGAAGACTCCCACACTCCAATCTTTCCAGACATGTTTTTGTGCTTGATAAATTAAAGAAATAAGGGAGAGGTGATACTTTAGCAGTGATGGATGTTTTCCTATAATTAAATCAATCTGGTATATATATCCCAAACAGCATCAGGTCATGAAGTGTTCATAAAACGCCAACCTAAGTGTCATCTGGAAAATTACAAATGTAATATATACCTGGATGTCTTTGGTAAAAATAAAAACAGTGGGCTCTTTAATTTCATAGAAATATAGGATCATAAATATAGTCCGAGCATCATATGCTAAAATAATGCTATGCAAATAGGCATGACAGTTAAATAAGGTTTTAGAATAAGACTGTTTAAATGAATAAGTAATATTTTAAAATGTCAGTCAACACACCATGAAAAAAGAAAGCTCAGTTTAATTAGGCTGGTCATTTGTGGCTTAGGTAGGAAAAGGATTAGCATGTAGAATAAGTTTAAGGCTGCCCAAAGCTTTGTGTAGATTTTACACAGGTATTCACTTTTATCTCAGTAAAAAGAATTAGTGTAACTAATGCTGGCTTACATGGTGCTTTGCTGCTTATGGCACAAGAGAGCTTCTCAAGAAACCTGTGTTGCCATGTAAAGGTCAGGCACAGTTTATGAAGAACTGGGGGAAAAAAAAATATTTTTTTTTTAAAAAGGCTTTGCCGACAAATCTGTAGTATGCTGGTACAGATAAGCTTTTTTATAGTTTGCTTATGTTCACTTTGTTTTGACTAATTTCTCTATAAAAGGAAAATAATTGTAGTACTGGTAGAGAAGATGTCTATCAGCAATCACTGGCATAGTCCAGTGGGACTGGAGGGGCGCGACAGAGGTTTGGGGCAATATACTAACTTCTAACTTACATGATATTTTTTAAATGTGCACAAAAGACAAGCGACTGGCAGTAATGTTTTCAGCCTGACAGAACTTGCTTACCGCAGACTGTAAAACATTGGAGAAGGCAGAGCAGATACAACACACTCACTGGGAGGACCACATTTTTGCCTGGCATTAATGCAGAGAGGTCTCTGCAACGCACTGAAAAATAAATGGGGCTTCGTACCTATTTCAGGCTTCCCCAGCTGGAATTACTTTCTGTCTCCCTGGAAGCTGGAGCAGAAAATGAGAAGAAAAGAGGTCACAAGGGCCAGATACATGACAAATCTGCACCCAATCTTCATAACCACAGGACTGGGGTAGATGGTATGCGTTTATAAAACAAACTGGCTGTTGCACAGCACATTCACTGCAATGTGTGCCCATATTGCAAATATTGCACTTTGGAAGTCCTGAAGACTGCCAGCCCAAACTGCTGGTACGGCACACTCACTGTTGTCAACTACTGTGCTCTGCTTGAATTTGAGAGGGAAAGAATCATAACAGATTTTCTTTGTTTTGGGAACAACCTTAAGTGCAAATTATTTTCATAGACAAGCATTATTTTAAATGTAAAACAGGCAAAAAATATAATTTGATACTCTCTGAAAGATAGTTCCCTTTTCTCTTTTGTACTTCTATGATGAATATTTTCCCTCAAATCTTCTGAAAGCTTGGATTTTTTTAATTAATCTTGAAAATCGCAAATGGTTCCACTATAAGTTTCTAGCTACTTTCTTTTCATATCTACTGTAAAATATGGTAATAGAAAAAAGAAGCAGCTGCACTCTGCTCGCTCAATGGAAGTTATCAGCTTGTGTGTATTTATTGTGTTATTGACCCTGTATTTACCAAAAGAATGTGGGTCCACGCACATTCCAGACAATTAGATGCAAAAAGTGTATTTAGAAATCTAATATACTGAAACTTTTAATAATGGGTTTTATTGTGGAGTTATGAGGAATTCTTGGGAGATAATAAAGAGGGGTTTGCTTTGGTTTTTTGGTTTTTGTTTTTTTTTCATTTCCAAAATGAAGAACACTATTTATCAGATCTTGTAAAAACTGAGAAGTTTGGAAATTTATTTAATTCTACTTAATACAAGGAACATAACGATTACAAAGCAAACAGCACAGGTGTGAAAGTCATGAGATTTCCAAAAGCAGGGATGCCAAATGAAGCAACAGAGTCTAGCAAAGGACACGTGTGCTGTCGATGCAATACAGAAGGTTCAGATTCATCTAGTGATAGCAGCAAGGTCTTTCAGTACCACTGACTGCTTGTGTTCAAGCTGAATACAATGTCATCTGTGTTTTCATCCATCCTGAATATTATGCCATTGCAAATGCATATTAATGGCAGCTTCTCCTGTATCCCGATTTATATGTAATTCAAACCTATACTAATCACCAATATTTAATTGCAACTTTTGTGAGAAAACAACTCCTCTTAGATGTGTTCATTTGGAACACCACAAAATACAACACTTTTAAGCCTCTGAAATAAATTAGAGATAGGTAATTCAGGAATACCGCACAGAGCTTTGTTCTTGTAGCTTTTGAATTAGATGTGTACAAGTATTGCTACAGTTTATTCTTTTCAAAAAGAATACAGGAGCTGGGCTTTTAAAGGGCCTCACTGTGCTATCATGTGTAGACATCGAAGTACTGGGCTACATCAAGAACATGAAACTGAAATTAACCACATTAAACCACAGCAAAAGACAAATTTAAACACTTAAATATGTGTCAAGTACCACAGAAAGCCCCCCAAAATCTATAGCATAGTAAGGCTCAGGCTGCTGCAAAAGCTAAGCCTCTCACGTAACAAAGCAGGTTGACACACACTGTCATTTATGAGAGAGGAAGGACTCATTCCCCAGTAGCACAACCAGTGAAATTCAGCAGCACTTCAGACAAAAAACCCCCTCCAAAACGTCACAGTACTGCACATTCAAGTCAAATGACACTCTCCTGTTTGAGGATGCAAACCAAGCCTGACAGTTCCCCTATTAACTCTGTGTCTTGGCACAATATTTTTTCCTTGACTTTACATGCAGCAGCTAGGCTGGAGAGATTAATATTCTTACCTGCACAGCCACTTGATCCCTCCTTGTCTCATTCCATAGCGTTCACAATCAACAGCACTGAATTCCGGGCTTTCCTTGGCCTTAAAAACTGCTCTGAGCTTTGTATAAGCATTCATAATTCCAATCCTTTAGCACACATGTAGTTGTATATATTGTGCATACTACCAGGTTAATCATTAGTCCTTAAAATATAATGCTAAGAATGTCTTTACAGGATTGGAGCTCTAGTCTGCAATGTGCTCCTTGGGTGTGCTGCAAATAATGGAGATAAGTGAGGGAAATTTTCACAAACCTTTGAATTAGTCAGTTAGAAAGAAAAAAATTAAGTAGAAATACATATATATATGGAGATAAGTGAGGGAAATTTTCACAAAACTCTGAATTAGTCAGTTAGAAAGAAAAAATTTAAGTAGAAATACATATATACATAGCCACATTTATGGAAATAGATAAAACTAGATATATAATTTCCATATATTTGTTTCCAAACAAACAAATAAAAAGCTTACCCTTGCCAAAGTCAGTGTTCCTTGTTTACACACGCTGCAGCGGACCCTCAGCTTCCCAGGTTTCACAGCTTGGCAGAAATTTTTGCAAAAAACATAAAAACTGTTGTAACTAGCTGCACCTGGCAGGAAGAGAAAAAAAGAAACAAAAACATTTTATTTTGAATGAAAATCAATAAGAAACTGTAACAAAAGTTTTCTATTTGAATTTATGAGGAATAAGTGAAAAAAAAAAAAAGGGTTGATTCATTTTAAGGCCTGAAGAGAGCATTGTGATCATCTCATGCTGCCTAATCTAGTTCTTAACACCTTTCAGTAACTCCTGCTTCTTGATCAACAGTTAGAGGTGAACGACACTGTAACTGCTGGAAAAGGCATCTGGTCTTGAGTTGGAGCTTACCACTGATGAGCACAAACTGAAATCTTTGGCAAGTGATGTATGGGATTAATCACCCCAGGTATTTATAATTTGCATCTCACTTCTGGTCTAAATTTGTCTAGCTGCAAGTTTTAGTGAGTTCAAATTGCATGAAAATTTCCTTGGATGAAGTTGAAAAGATTAGTTTGACTGATATCGCAGTCAAGAAAACAAATATTTAATTTAGCAAATTTAATTTCAGCCATGGAAGACTGAGAACCACTTCTTTATTCTTGCTGGCAGCAGTATAACCTAGCAAAGTCTGTAAACTGCTGCCAAGATATTAGGCCAAGTAAATTTTCAAGGAAAATGAAATGAAACACATTCTGTTCTCTGAATGTATGGAACAGAAGATGATAAGCAGAGAATTGTGTAAGCCTGCGGCAATGCTAATGAATTTGATTACACATGCCATCCTGATCACTGTTTTGACAAAATTCCTTTTAGGATGGCTATTGCTATTCCTTAGAAAATGATGGAAGAGTCATAGCGTGGTTTTAATCTAGACTAGACATCTCCAAGTTCAGAGACTTAAACCTATTATCAGAAGCTGAACTGAGACCAGAATAAAGTTTTTAACAGATTTTTCCCAATATCAGGAAGAGTAGTTGTGGAGATTTGACCCAGTAACAGTGACAAACTTCAGAATCAATAGCAGTCCCTTAGAGATCAAAACTTTTTCACTGACTTCTTCCCCATTCTCTTACTTCTCACCGCACTTAGTACTTATTATGTATATTTGAATGCTAACATGTTAACACAGTAAATATGATCTGGAATAATATTTTTAAACATGACTGACTTGCTTTATTTTCACATGTCCGTCACATGGTAAGGGTTAGATCATGTCTTCTGCCAATGGAAACACCTATCAATTTCATGTTACACCTATTCATAGGTGTCCTAACATAAATGTGCAGCTACTTTCCAAAACTCAATTTCAGAGAACTATGTCATCCAAAATACTTTTTTTTTTTCTAAGAAAAAATATGTAGATCTCTTCAAAGAAGATGTACACTGCTGAAATAAGAAATTTTATAACTTTTTCAGGTTTTCAGAAATGTAAATTACATAAGAGTACCTCAGTGATATATCCAATCTTAATTTTAGTCAGCTGATCTATCAAGTGCTTTCATCATGCTTCCCTGGGGAATATTAATCCCCACAGCAGAACATAAAGCATAGCAGAATTTAAACTGAATTTAGTTTTTGTGGAAACTTAACACACATCCATACATTCACAGACATACAAACTTTTCATATGAACAAGTGTAACTCAAAAGGTTGAGATCACACTTCCCAGATCATTTTAAAACACAGTTCTGAGATTAAAATAGTTCAACTAAAGAAAAAAGGGCTTACGGTGAACTATTTAATATATGATACAATGGTGAGAGGTGAACACAATTTAAGTATGACAAAATTTCAGACATTTGGATTCATATTTTGCCTGAGGCTCTTAACATTAGGACTGAGAGCACTTCTGGACTGGACTCGATTTGAGCTAGGATCCACAACAAAAATCTAAACTACAGGGTGGTTAGTTGAGCCTGTATGGATGCCAGTTGCCCACCAAATCTGTCCTATTACTCCCTTCCTCACTTGGACGGGGAGATAAGATATAATGAAAGGCTCGGTGGTCAAGGTGTTGTGGTTTAAGGCCACCCTGAGGCCACCCAGTTCCCCCCCAGTGGTGCAGGGGGGCAGTGAATGGGGGTTGCAGTCAGTCTATGTTGTCTCTGCCGCTCCTTCCTCCTCAGAGTAGGGCTCCTCACAGTCTTTCCCTGATCCAGCAAGGGGTCCGCCCCCTGCGAGAGTCCTTCACAAACTGCTCCAACAGGAGTCCTTCCCATGGTCCGCAGTTCTCCACTAACTGCTCCAGCATGGGTCTCTTCCATGGAATCACGGCCTCCTTTGGGTGCAGCCACCTTCCACCATGGGGTCCTCCTTGGGCTGCAGGGGAATCTCTGTTACGGTGCCCGGAGCACCTCCTCCCCTCCTTCTGCACTGCCCTTGGTGTCTGCAGAGTTGTTGCTCTCACATGTTCTCACTCCTCTCTCCCGCTGCAGTTGCTGTTGCGCAGTTTATTTTGCCCTTTCTTAACTGTGTTATCCCAGAGGCATTACCACCATCACTGATGGGCTCGGCCTTGGCCAGCAGCAGGTCCATCTTGGAGCCGGCAGCATTGGCTCTATCGTACATAGGGGAAGCTTCAGCAGCTTCTCACAGAAGCCACCCCTGTAGCCCCCCACTACCAAAACCTTGAAACACAAACCCGATACATAAGATATTGTAAATGAGGAAGAGTATACTTCCAAATGATTGACTTCTAATTTAGCAGTTCCTCTGTGCAGGATCAGCAGGTCAGTCAATAAAATAAAAGGGCAGTACCTTTAGCACAATTCAAAGGAAATACTACAAGACTTAAGTAAGCAAGAATGCTATTGGTAACGGAGGCCCACAGTGAACAAGATTATTTCAGCCACTTATTCCTGACATGGTCTCAAGTGCAGGAAATAAGACCAAGCCCTTTACCTGCTCTGGTATCACCAGTCCCCTCTCACGGCTCTGATTTCCTATATGGGCAGTCTAATGAAACTAATCAGACTGCTGCTTCTATTCCCGTGTAGACATACTTATCCCGAGTAGATCTGTGATGCCACTACTCACTGTCCTAATTTGGTCCTACTCTCCAGAAAGATTCCTGCCATGACTCTAATGAAACCCTTCCAGTCAAATAGAACCATCTTATTAAGTACCAGAGCCCTCACAGAATAAAATATTTTGTTAATTGGGCTGATGCCTTTCCTGATCCAGTCCTCCACTTCCCGATGTCTTCTGTCCCTGTCTCACATTTCATACCAAATCTATTTCAAGCAGTAAACTACTTGAGGCAGGAATCATGCTTTCTGCCTGCTTTGTGTTCTAAGCTCATTCCATCTGGACCCAAAGATAAAATTATATTATTGATAATACTCTGCAAAATATTCACAGGATAGTATGGCATAAATCAGCATGACTGAATACTGCAGCAAAAACCAGCAGTCATAGGAGAGGTCTAAAATGAGACATATTGCTGATTTACTATAGAGGATAAATCTTATGCATTAGCTTGATATTTACTCCATGCAAAAATAGACTACGTTAGCTCAATATTAATTTTTCTTAGCACTTCCACTTTTTTTTTCTTTTTTCATGAACATAAAAAGTACCTCCAAATACATGCCCTATGCACAAATTTGAAATACAAAAAACCAAATTTATAATATAACGAGTTGGCGCAGTTAAGCAGCACAGATCCATTCAGAGACCCAGAATAACTTTTGAAATGTCTGCTATAGCAAAGCTGCTGGAGAGGCACAGCACAACACAAGGACTGTTCTGATTTTAGAAGGGAAGTGTAAATGGAGATTTTCAGCAATCCATTCATCGTTTTCTGCAGATGTGCTGATCTCAGTCTCATGAAGTGCAGTTAACTTCATTAGGTACACATCCTGAGCAGCATCACCAGAAGCAAAGACTGATTTAAAAATGCAAATGCTAAAGTCAGCCTACATTAACATACCGATGGCCAGCATTAAACTCTTTACTGACTTGTTAATGTCACTGCATTTTAGCATGGCCCTTGACTGAGACTGCATCCCCTTGAATCCCTTTTGAGAGGGGAACCAAAAGAAACAGGAACAAAGAAATCTGCTTTATGCGCCAGCTCTGATGTAGCAATATTAATAAATGAAATTATGGCACTGTGCCAGGAATCACCAAAATTGCTGCAGCACCACCCTTAAAACTTTGAATTTCCTCATTCAACCATGCTCTATAAGTTATCCTAAAGGTTTCCATTAATAATTTATAATACTGGCACTCAGCAAGAATGTGCAGACACAGCAAATTACAAGTTAAAAAAAAAAATTGAAGTCCCTTTACAAATGCTGATTCTGGTACTGAAAGAATGGCATAAATAACTACTAGTCTTCTTTCAGTTACATACAGTGGTGGGAGGAGGAAGACTGAGGGAAAAACAAACGTGCTGTATCTGCACTTATTATTTTCTGAGAAGGTAAAGTCACAGCAACCTCAATTTTCAGGTCCACATTCCAAATATTTATTTGTGGGGCAAGGGTCCCATAATAGCCTCTTTTGACCATCAACAATTCATCCATTGTTCTGGACACTCTTTTCTAGCTTTCCCATACTGGCTGGTACATCAGCACATCTTTTGAGAATCCATTTGCTTTAAGTCTCTACCATTGCATTACTCTTATCCTTAAAAATGGTAAAACAAGGATCTGTCATTTTGTTGTCAAGTATTTTACTTTAATTTACTGTTAACTGAAAAAGATGCCACCAGAAAGTTGACCTTACAAACCTCAGTTTCTCTTAGGTCCAAAAGCATTTTTCAGCTCTTATTCTTGAATTCTCTCAGGTACTTGCAAGTGCTAGATTTTTCCTCCAAGCATTTTTAGGAACTTCAATTAAGCTTTTAGGTTTAAAATTCCTAGACTTTTCCATTACTTTTTAAAAATGTCACCAGATCCCCCCTCCATTCTTCCTACACATTATTTATTTTCTGTGAGTTCTAGAAGTTATCTCAATAGTTCCGAGTTTCCATCCAATAAGGAGGACATTTACTTTGAAAGAATACAAATTATACTAATGTCTCATAAAGCAGTAAATTAAGAATTATCCCTGTGGGAGCAAGAAAAAAAAAGTCTGAGTTTTTTTGAGTTTTTTTTCTTGTTTTGTTTTTGTTTCTGTTTCTAAACTACAAGCAACATCTAGTACTGATATTTTCTTAACAAAATTTCCTAACAAAAATTGCAGTAAAACATAAAGCAAGAAACTACTTTTTCAGGAACAGCTACTGAAGGTTCCAGGACCTTCCAGAATTCAAAGCAGTATGCACAGGTTAACCTAGTAAGATAACTCTGGTAATGACATAAGTTATAGCCTGAGGTCATGCTACAGTGTTAGAAATAAATTATTTCAATTTTTATTATCTTTCTATATTAACCATCAAACAACATGGCAGAAGAGATACAGTAACATAGCCTATTAACCTAAATTAATCACATCTCCTTTCTAATATCCAGAAATAATGCCTCAAAAAACTTGTATTTAAGCCCATTTTATACCTCCCACATCTCCAGTCACTTTCAAATGATGAACATTTAACAGGGACCAGGCTGATATATATGGCTAATATGTAGGAATACATATGTACTTGTACATATGTGAATTATATATATATATGTGCAGTGCAAATGTATGAGGCACACAGGTTTTTGGTGCATAACTTTAAAAAAGCTTAATAAGAATTCAGAAAACAACAACCATTTTGCAGTTTTCACTTTCAAATATCATCAGATAAAGCTGTTTATTACAGGCCAGTTTTAGTAAAATGCTTGGTAGCTTTCTCTATCGAGCTAATTTAGTTATGTTGCTTTTAATGGCCAAAAAAACCCTATGAAGAGATGGGCAAAAAGCTGCTCATTTATGATCTATGTTGGGACCTGTCTTCTCATCCCAGTGAGACATCATCTCTCTTTTCTATGTCTTCAAAGCTAATTTTCTCACAAATATCCCATTATAAAAAGTATTAAAACTGTCCTCTCCCTTTAGTGCTTTATACAAAAAGAGACAGTAGCTTTCTCTGATGTGCATCCCAGTGTTTTGTACTGTCTCCTCATTTAGATTTTTAAGCTCCTTAGGACCTGAATTAACTCCTTTTCTCTGTGTTGTTCATCATGAACACGCTGTGGGAGCTTTATATATGTTAGTGATAGCACCGACCAATTATTTTGCTATGCATGACTAGTTAATCAGAAAACATTAGTCATAATGACTACAGACCTGCTCCCGAAATCTCTAATCAGTCAAAACACCCATTATCATCCACATGGCTGTTTAAGTGAATAAAATCTGAATAGGGATATTAGGAGCTAACCTACTGTTTTCATTTGAACTGCATTTTCACATAGACTGTCATGATTACAGAGGCTTTCTTTTAACTCAGCTATTTAAAAGAGGACACAGCTACAGAAAGTCTTTCAACAGATTGTAAATGGCATACAGCTAACATTGTCTCAGATTCCATCATATTTACATTTAGACTAGTTGTGATTTGTAGAACACAGACAGACTATCAGAGACCTCTCAGACCATTTTAGCAATTTGCACCCACATAACAAAAAATAGATCATTAGAAGCGAAAAAAAGTATTTTTCCAACTATCTTCACTTTAAGGCTTTTGCTTGATTCAACGCAGTAGGAGGAAAAGCATCTGCAGTATAAAACCAGCATTCGCAAAGTAGTGAAAATTTCCACATAAAGCTAAATTTTTAAAAAAGTGTGGAGGTTGCACTTCTTCACCTAAAAAAAGTGAGATGACTTAAAAAATCCCATTTGCTTTCCAAAAATACAACTTATATGTTCTGTCTCTAATCTTTTCTTTTTTAACTGTCTGTCTTTACCTGCAAAGATTTCACAGAGCACATAGCTTTCCTCCCCAGACACATCTATGCAGATGCATACACTTATAAAATATTTCTACCTGTTGATGATCATACTTATTCTTTATGATGCCTATCTAATTTAGATTATGAGGATGACATTTATTTGACAACTAGATTCATCTAAACTGGTCGTGCTACATCCTAGTGAGAAAAATGGGCACTTTCACGGTTTGACTCAATTCATCCTAAAGTAGATATAAAAAGATATAAATATGCCAAATAAATTGTACCTAAAAGAGTCTGTTTCTCTCTGTAGTGGGGATTTAGGACTACTAGGTCTAGTAGAGACATCTACATTGCAAGCCTCTAAAATTAGGTGAGATGAATCCCACTTGGTGATGCTGTACACAAGAACTCGTGTCAAACAGCTGCGGGATTTTGCAGGATGGATAACAATATACAATAAACAAAACTTTTAAAAAATTATTCATTTTCTTGAGATGCAAATACTATTTGCAGAATGTCTCTGAATCTCAGGCAAATAAAGAATAGGGAAGACACAGCTATTTAGAAAAAAGAAATGGACTTGTCACTGTAACAAGGACTACAGATGAAAGTAAGAGAGGATATTAAGAAGAGTTGGAATTTGGCTGAAAAGGGTGTAATGCCTCTGTAAGAGGTGGAATATCGGAAGTACTTGACGAAGACAACAGGGGTGACATTTATCTTTTTAACTCCTTCCCTCTCAGTGAAAAATTTTTGTGTGCAGAAAAACCTGGATGTTTCTATTAATTAAAAAACCCACAAAAACAGTAGTATTTGATCTATTTAAAATTTCTTCAGTGTGGAATGGGGTAGGGAAAAATTCATTAGGCTTTCTCTTTCAATCTTTATAATGATAGAATCTTCTGCTTCCCTTTTCTGAGCCCCAGCATCATTTACCTTCACTTTCTTTCATATTTCACCCAAATTCTTCCTTCATTATCTTGTTACCCAGCTAACTTCTGTAATTATCTTTCCTCCTTCTCATTCCCTTTCCTGACCTCTACATAAGCTTCACCCTTCTCTTACTTCTCATAATCTACTCTTCTTCAGTTTGCTCTCTGATTTTCACACAAAGGAGCAAACTTCAACACTGAAGCTAGCATGGTTCATATTAACAATAAGGAATGGTGGCAGCCAAAAGAGAAAATTGGGATGATTCTGCCAGACAGCAAATAATGGAGGAAAAAAAGAAGACAATTTGTGAGACTGCTGAAAGCTTGGCAAATGATACATGGGAGACAAGCAGTGATACCTTGCACATCAACAAAGTGTTCAAGACTAAGGGTTATCAAAAGGTCTCCTTGCAAATGTACTCCTTGTGCATGGGGGAAACCACTGCGCACCAACCATAGCCACTCTGAGCTGCTTTCTACCTCGCTGAAGGGACTGAGCGTGACCTGCAGTGACAACAACTGCCTGCAACTGGCCCTTATGTAGTTGCAGGGAGAGACTTCTCGGCTTAAGCCTAAGCACAGAAGGGGAAGTGAAGCTGCTCCAGAACACTAAGCATGGGTGGCACATTCCCTACAGTGTAGGCTTCAGTATGAGCGGCAGATCCAGCTGAGAACAATTTCAGCAAATAAACTATGAAATGTTTACAAATTAAAAGCCAGTTGTTCTGACCAGCTCCAGCATAGCTCTGGTTTCCTCCTTGTCATCTAAGTGGAATTTGAGAATGTGCACACTTGTTTGAGATTTCTGTGTGGACAACCAGCATGCTCAGGGAAACAGCCATGACTGGGCAGCTCAACACCCAGAAATCTTGAAAACTCAGGGCACGGCACAGCACAGCAGGGGAAGGACAGGGGATCCAGGAGCCAACAGCGATGGTATGGCAAACAGCAGCCAGGGTCTGGCCAAGGGGGGCTCTGACCCTCTGCACCTGAGCAGGGCAGGTGCAGCAATGGTCATTCACGGACCAGTGCTCACCACGCAAGTCCATAATGATGAGACTGGTCCCAGGTCAGGCCAGGAAATCAAGTCAGCAAGTCAAGGTCAGGATCAAGAAGACATGCACCCAGACACAGCATGTCTAAAAACAAAGGTAAGAACCTGAGCTTACATGCAGCTGCCAGAGCAGCGGTCCCACGGAGGATGGGCGAGGTGGAGACCTCCAACAAGATTTCCTGCAGCTCGCTCTCACGCAGCTCGTTTCACACAAGTCTGACCCAAGGTTACACAACTGCCACATTTCACAGCTGGCCTTTGACACAACCAGTTAAACACCCAAGGAGGGACAGAGGTTGAAGAAGCAGCTGCAGAGCCCGTTCATGTCATCACACCAAGCATGTGACATCCCAGGAAATACCCGTGTCATTTCCAACAAGAAACAAAGTACTGGCAGATCACGGAAAGGTAAAATATCATGAAATCATCAGCTTCTTCATTGAGAATGCACCACAGAACTTAGGAAAAAAATAAACTAAATTTAAATTTATAGAATGGATGCCTGCATTTGCAAATTGGAGGTGAGATTGTGTCAGCTTATTTATAGTTTCAAATTCTGACATTTCACAAAGGTACATCTACATAGGAGATTATGCACAATGTAGGCAACCACCTTTTGGCAATACAGAATGTAAAATCCAAATTTTGCTTTATTGGTTAGTTTGAAATTTTATTCCTAGTGTTATCGAGTGCAATCACAGTACCTTATCAGATGTTTCTTTTGACTGAAAATTCAAACAGAATGACATCAGGCAAAATAATGGTTATTTGTACCGAGCTTCCCCACTGTATCAGCTCTCTCCTTACTTCCAGTGTCCAAAAAACCCATCTCTACTCAACTGATATTGTCCAGATACAGGTAAGCTAACATACCAATAGTAATTACCAGTAACTATGAACAGCTGGTAACAAGCAGCAACAACAGAATTATGTTGGTTTTGTTATAGAGTCTGTCACTGTATTGCAGAACATTCTGGAAAAGTTTGTTTTTCAGAGCACCCAAGGAATCAATAGTGAGGTAGCAAAGTTTATGGAAGGTAATGAAGTTATTCAAGGTACTAAAACACGAAAAAACCTTCCTCAACAGTTTTGTTTTTTTTTTAATAGAAATTACACTGTTACTGAATAAAAAGGAAAATTCCCTTGTGGCCAAATAACTGGTTAAAACACAGGAAACAAAGGTCAGGTTTCATCAGTTTTCTCAGTGCAGTTCCAAAAGGAAATTTTTCTAGGACCTGAGCATTCACCATCAGAAAAAGAGAAATGAACAGTGAAATGAGAAAGTTTGCTGGTGATGTGATTTTATTCAGGGTAGTAGAAATGAAGGCCAACTGGAATAAACATTGAAGAATGCAGGATGATGAGTGACTAACAATAAAATGAAAAATGAAATTCATTGTAGATAAATGTAAGGTAATGTACATGGGAAAAATAATTTTACTCAAACAGTGATAGTTTTTAACTTGTTATTACCACACAGAAACAAGATCTTGCGGTTAAAACAGACAGTTCTATGAAAATGTCAGCTCAATGCTCAGCACCAACCAAAAAATTAAATTGAATGCTAGGAATTATTAAGAGAGGAATACAGAAAAAAAAAAAAAACACCACACACAAAACAAAACCCAAACAAACCAGAAAACAATGCTGTACAAACGCTGTAAAAATCCATTATTTCCTCCATTTTCAACAGCATGTGGATTTCTCCCCTTTCCACCTCAGAGCAGGATACGGTAGAATGGAAAAGGTACAAAAAAGAGGGAACACCTAATCAGCAGTAGCCATGCTACAATCACCTAAATAGACAATGATTTCTTGGCCCAAAAGATTGACAGATAAATGGGAATATCATGGAGGTCTACAAAATCATAAGAAGCATAGAGAAAGTGACCAAGGGTGGGACAGCATCCTGAAAAGTAGCATCACCAGACTGATTTATACAAGCTACTGGCAGAAACCATGGACTGCCAATAGGATACTATACTAAATGGATCTTCGATCTAAGCTGCTGTAGCCACTCTCATATCTCACGTGAGAAAGAGAAGTAATCTGTTACTACATTTCACTGTGTGGCTGTGTCCCTTCAGAAAGACTGTAGCTTGGATCTGTTTGGATCTGCAGTTACAGATCCAGTGGTCCAACTAAAACAGACCTCCAGGTGGCAATGGGAAAGACACAGGACAGTCTTGTTCCTGTGCGACCCAGATCACGTCCTGTACTGGAACCATCTAGTGTTCCTGCCCATGAAAAAATCCTGACCCACAACTCTTTACCACATGACTTGAATTTTTTTTTTAATTATTATTATTTTTAAGTATAGATGTTTATGCGCTTGGTTTTATCCACAAGAACCCACAAGTACTGAAGGGAAAGACACAGGACAGTCTTGTTCCTGTGCGACCCAGATCACGTCCTGTACTGGAACCATCTAGTGTTCCTGCCCATGAAAAAATCCTGACCCACAACTCTTTACCACATGACTTGAATTTTTTTTTTAATTATTATTATTTTTAAGTATAGATGTTTATGCGCTTGGTTTTATCCACAAGAACCCACAAGTACTGAAGATATTTAGCTCTGTTGTGGCAGGTACTTTAGCAACTAAATGACAACACGTCTTTGCACAAGTCTTATGAGTTTAAACTACTAGATTATAAATCTTTATGTTATTTTCTTTGAACTTCCTTGACCATTTTTGAATTTCAAGCTGTCATCTTAAGCTTTAAAAACTGTGTTCTGCACTGCACCTTAATTTCCTGAAGAACATTTCTCCCACAGTAATATTCTTTAAAGTATTAAGTGTCTTACTCGTTGATTACAAAATGATCATAACTTGTAAGCCAATGTTGTTTAAAAAGCGCTCTTCATTTTCTGTTCTTTGGCTAATACTTTCAGTCTTTTTAGTAGTTCTGATCCCCTACACATTCAAAAGAGCAAGATCTGTCCAGCTATTTTTAATTTTTTGTTTTACTTTTCTAAAGATTATTTTTTTAAAGAAACATAATAATTTGAATATTTTTTATATTGAGAGACATTTTCAAAGAGATTCCCTCTGATGTAAAGAAACATACCAAATAGCCTTGTAGTGATGGCCAATTCTGATGGCTGAGCATACAGAACATCAGTAATTTTGCAATGGCTTAGTATTCCACATGCACCTTCTCAGGTTCAAAAGAACTACTGAAAAATGGTACATGCTTCAGCAAGAGTAAGAAAAGACAGGCATTAACACTTTATTGAAATTCCATACATTTATAAAAATTGATGATTCCACTGCCTTATGTCTATTCTTAGCAGAAACAAGAAAAACTTCAGAAGAGCTGCTACCTTTGGGAAGACTTGACAAATCTATGTCTCGTCCACAGTTGCACAAGAGTCTCCACACAGGCAGGAAAATGTTAATGGTGCTCTGCCTAGACACAGACTCTTTGCAGATCAGGCCCATGGCAGTCAAACACCAATATTCACTAGCTACACTAAATTTTTCATTGCTGGAGATTCCTTTTCAGATTTGCAATAAATTCATTCAACTGAACATTCAGTTTTGACTCACTTTCTGCAATTTCTTTAAAAACTAAAAAACAATGACCGTAGGGAAATGGGAGCAGCAGGAGAAAGGGGAAAGGAAGACAGAACTGAACTCTAGTGGGGAAACATGGGTAAAAAATGGCCGTGAAAACCTTTTTTAAATAATCATATTAACTGAACAAAATTGAAATATTGAAGTCACACATGTGAAGAGATACTGCCAGGAAAAAAAGAGGGCAGAAAATGTCATACGTGGATACGGATCTATGAAACATTTTGGGAGTAGCAGTAGCAGGAGTACAATAAACAGAGGAGGTTGCTCGTCAAGCCAGCTTGCACGAGATAGAAGAAGAATCAGACAGCAGCACTGTGATTTGCTGATTTTAAACAGCACGCCAGAATAACAGGCATACTATCAAAGAGATATTTTGCATAAGCAGAGAAGCTGAGTGTTAGATATGAGAGCCAGAGACTCGATCAGAGAGGTATAAAAATAGTAGAGGAAATTAACAATCACTCACATTTTCACTCTGAAAAAAAGGCGAATAATAAAAGAAGAATGATGAGTGAAAGGAATTTTCTCCCTGACAGGATATATAAAGCTAAATTGCTGTATTGTCAGACATGAGCTATGAAAAGATAAGGGCTGGACCAGAGGAATGTAGAACAGAGGACAGACAGAAGGACTGGCAATTTTCAAAAAGGATGCCACACTACATTGATTACTAAGTGTAAGAAAGTGTCATTTCCTAACAGCTGCTGTATACTAGATGGCAGTAGTAGGGTTTGACCAGAGAGATCATGATAAATAATAAGGTACAATTTTACCTGCCTTTAATGAGCTAAAAATTAAATCAAAGAGCAAGAAATACTTTCATCTTAATCATGCAACTCATTCATAAGTGTATATATATTTGGTAAGAATGATGGTACACTTTCTTTGCAGCAAAATAGTGAAAAGCTAAGTAGTATGTCACTCTGTATAGGGACTATATGGATAGCTACACTGACGGGGAGCTCCAGGTTTGAATTCAATCATCTTACTTTCACAAAATAGAAATCAAATTTTTACCACCAGGGAAATAAGGTGAAGTGAGATTATGCACAGCACCAAGCCATAGAACATTTCAGCATAACCGAAGAACTTCATTCAGGAGTAGCCCTACTGAAAGCTTATTTTAGCAATAAGATACTTAACACAAATATTATAATAAAGATAATGGAAAATAACTTCAACCCAAGTTACTTTTCACCAACACCCTTCCACTTTAAAAAATCAGCATCAGTAAAGCACTTTTGCTAGCTGTAAAAATTGGTAGTGACAGAGACTAGAAAGATCTCTGAGATTCGAAAATCTCAAAATAATACAAACTCCCAACCTGTACATTTAGCAAGAACCTGAATCTGACAAACCATATTATTTGTAAAGAACTGATGTTTTTCATGGATAAAATAGTATGGGATGTATACGTGCAATTTTGCAAAGACTTGCACAATTGCAAGCAAATTTCCTGTTTTTATTTAGACAGTGTCTTATAAAAACAAACCAAATGGACATTTCTGTAAATGGAAATAAGTGAATTTATGTTTCAAGGCTATATTACAAGCTAGAATTTACATGAACTTCTGTCTTCCCTCTTCACCAACCTCTTGCATCAGAGACCATAAAAAGTGGACAACAGATGTATGTGCAATTGATTAGCAGACTAAAGACACTGTGGTTACACACAGACACACACACACACACACTTATAAACTTAAGTGTTTAAAATTTAACACAAAGCTTTTTAAAATAGTAAATAAACGTTTATCAAGTGGCATTTATCAACTAGTGGAAAAGGAAAATCTAGTATAAATTATACATTATAAACCCTGTTATTCAAAACTTTAAAATAAAGCTATAAAAAGGAACTGGAATGTAACTTGAATTTAAAAAATTAGTTCCACCAACATCTATTCCTTTATATTCTTACAGTTACTTCCACACAAACATATGCTTTTAGAAGCATATCAGCTTCAAACACTACACAGATTTTCAATAATTTTCACTTAAAAAATTCTATAACCTATAATATATTTATAAATCAGCAAAAATACGATAATGTAGGGCTGCAGAACTAATACAGACCTCAGAAAATATTCTAACCAGCACTTAGTAAAAGAAAGCCACAGTTACCAGCAGGCCACAATCCAGGAGAGCAAAAAAGACAAATATTTGGAAACCACCTTACGAAAGGTGCTATAAGGTTTTAATAAAATGTGACTGATGTATAAACAAGTCAGTTAACTGCCAAGCAAAAAAAAAAAAAAAAAAAAAAGCCACATATATTTTTGGAAATGCATTTGAGATATACCCTGTATAAATATTAATGACAGATACAGCTTACTATGAGATGATCCTAAGGAACACTCTAGAAGCTATGAATGGGATTGCAAGACGGAGGTTCACGCTAATTTGGGGACAAAGTCCATGAGGAACTGAGTTTATAACCAAACGGGTAATTCATTCCCCTACTGCAATGTCCTTTTCCCTCCCCCCCCTCACCCCAGTCCTAACACTGAGGGACAAACTCAATGACTGATTTTTCAAGGCTTTCACGTTTTGCTGACCAAGAGAGTCCCTAGCCTGAATGACTGAGCAAGCAAGAAACAGTATGATTTCTTTATAAATGAAAGAAACTGAGTGAGTGTAAGAAAACTCGTCTCTTTGCGTATCATCCCTGTTTGGAAGCCACAATTCTTCCAGCTTTAGTGTATGTGCTGCAGGTCCAGTATGGTTTCAGGTACTGGTTTCAAGGATCTCCAGCAGTGATACAGGAACATACTCAGAAAAGAGATTATCAGTTACACAGATGGTATTTTCAGTCTGTGCACACACCACCGACCATCTTCAGAAGTTCTGGAGATAACTGACAAATCCACAATACCAAAATGTTATAATAATATTTCTGTTTGTGACTGGTGCTCTACTTAAGGCAAGAGAGCTCTCCAAGTCAGAGAGAGCTTTCCTTTTCTTAGTTGTACTGTATATAACCAGTGTGCATTTAAATAAAGAAAAATATGTCAAGTAACTGCTTATCTGACTCACAACTACAGCTAATCCCGCATGTTTTTTCCTTTTCCTTAACAAGCACTACATCATTATTCCAGCAGAAAAATAAATGACTAGTGAAAACAGGGCTGTCCATTATTGTACTAAATAACTTGCCAGTGCTTGTCTTCTAACAAATGTCTCAGTGTGTTACAAAATGTCGCACAATAACAGCGTACCACAGAAGCTGCCTTTTTGATTGATCTGCAGTATTCCTTTTCATCCTCAATGCCCTGCACGTCAGGCTCTTCACTCTGAAGCTCCCACAGAACTAGAATTTTAAAGATTATTTACTTCTCTTAGAAATAACAGGGAGCAGGAAAATGGCTCAGGAAAGATGCATCTGTAACTCAGCTGATACACCATTTTTCACTACAGAGAGAAAATGCCAGTACCAATACTTCAAAATTGAACTCTGTAGTTTCCAAAACTCACTATTTAATGACATGGGTAAGATAATTTCATTGAAAGTAGTATTTTGAGGAAGATCCTTAGTTGCTTCTAAAGAAGTGACAAGATTTCTATCAGCTGACAATCTCTCTCTTAAAGACTTGTCCAGAAAAAAACAGAAATCTTGTGAAAAATGCCACTTTAGCAGGCTGTATTGCCACAACGTAAGGGTATGGTCATTGCATCAGCTTCATATCACACAATACCGGGACAACGCTGTGTTGTAGGAACAGATTTTAAGAAAAAACTCAACTTAGATTTTCACATACCGTGTTCATACATGCTCTAAACTGAAATGTTGGATACGCAGCAACACCCTTCGGCTTTTAGAAGACATTTTTGAAAATATAAAACTAAGTTAAGGGATTTCTTTATCTCTAAACCATTCAGCAAAGAGGTTTGTGAAGAAGGGATACAGGTCTTCCACGCTACTAAAACCAGGGCTGGATATTTAAGCCATGGGCAGTAAACAGCAGCTATTTAAAGAAACATGTACTAGAGTGTTCAATTTTTACACATGCAAGGAGCTAACTTCCTCCTGCAGAGAAAGGAAAACACAAAACAAAGTATTTCAGGAAAAGAAGGAAAGACAGATAAAGAGAGAGGCAGAGTACACTTCTAACTGAGCCCTAGGACCTTAAACCTCGAAGCTCCTCTAGCCCTGCGCTGACTAACAGAGATCCCCACCCACAGGTTAGCTGAGAGGCAGCAAGATGCACTGCATTAAAGTGCACAGGAAATGGAATCACAGTAATCCTCACTGACACATTTACATCTACAGCCTGCTGAGCATCTACATCTGTTATTTGACAAGAAGCACGACAATAACATTCTCAGTCTTTGAGACAGTGATATGGATCAGTCCTATCCTTGCAACTCTTATAGTTGCCTCTACACATCTAAAAATTCCCCGCAGTGAGGTGATGGTACCTACCATCTAGTAAGCTCCCTTGCTTTGCCAAGGTACGTGACCTATGAGAGCTTTGATCTTCAGCTCATAGCCATTCCTCACTGCACTTTGGGGACACCCTTCAGGGGGTCTCCAGACAGAAAACCTGTTGGCTTGATCATCAACAGGGAAACAGACTTTATTATCCAGAAGGAATACAATGGCTTCTCTATCAGAAGAAATTAAGCTAATGTTTAAACTGAAAATAATTCAAGATGAAGTTTCTAAGATTACAACTAGATATCTGTCACTATAACTCCCTGACTACCCTTTTTTTTCCCTTAATGTAAACCTATGGTCAAGGGAGAATGCAGCAATACGTAGGCCATGTGGGACTTCTCAGTAAGAGATACTATTGATGTACCCTATGGTCCATTTATCAATATGTTCTCTGATTCATCAATTATTAGATATTTTTGATACTACATGCATAGTATCTTTAAATGTGATATTAGCATTAAATGTTCATTGTATTTTAGTAGCATAGCACAGGAATTGTCTTCTGAGGAAGATTAATTTAAACCAAGTCCTACTATCATTCTTCAACCTGCCAGTTCAGGAAACCACCCCCCTCCCCCCATTCCTACCACATGAACTCTTGAGACTCCACTCCTTGCTTTACTACGTACAGAACAGAGTTTAGCAACTGGTTGTCACCTTACTCCCGATTGGTTTGACACTGAACCAGTGGTTGTGGGAATAAAGAACCAGTGGTTAGCAAAAATGTAAACTGACATTAGACAATGACTGTGAACAAGTGAGGCAGCACTGCAGAAAACCCTACTGCGAGCGTGAGAAGCAGCAGGTTCAAAACACCATGTAGTGGAAAACAGACAAAACCTGAAGGTCAGTACAATGTAAAAACAAAACTCAGATGATGTAATCCTGGGTAATAAATTGGGAGCTTGCACACAGGACAGCAGCATTTGCTCTCAGCAATGCTCTCCCTTCAGCAAACCGGAGTGCGTTTGGCGTGTTTCAGTGCGCCGTGTCCATCCCGGCGAGCTGGAGATCGGCAAGGGGCTGAAAGCTTAACTCTCAATTGTTCCTGTGGTGCTACACCAGTTAAGACAATTGATTTTGGAGAAAGCTTTTGCTTAAGTTAAACAAAAATGCTTATAGATTATTTTGCAGATTCAGCTTGAGATGTACTTCATACCTCATCACCTCTACAAAAGCCTGCTCCCATTCTCTCATCTCAATGAACTTAAAGTATATTTTTTATTTACATACAATACTTTTGAATGTTTCACAAATGTATGTGCTGCGAGAACTTCTAGTGTTGGATTCCCAAGCCATACTAAAAGCTAGAAGAGATTCCTGCAGCCTCGAAAAAGACAAGATTTCATCTAGATGCCTCTCCAGTTCCTTCATCAGTAACCATTTGATTTCTAGCTGATTCTGATGTGCTGCTCAATGAAGGATCACAATACTCTAGGAAACAATCAAGATATTATATTTACATCTCCAGTAATCAACTCAGATTCCTGATCTACTATGTATCTGTGCAGCAGGTAATGAACCCTGTAGTTCTGACATAGTTCTAGTATATTTATAAGCCATTCAGCCAGAGAAGTACCTGGATGCCAGGGGACTACACAAAATTGGGATAATAAACTTAAACATGGAAGAGATCAAGGAAAAATAGCAGAATGAAAGCTATAGTTACAGATGCCAATTGTTAATAAAGATGGTTTATTTATCTACATATTGCTGATTGAACACAGATATTTACACCTGGATGGCAGAAATAATACGTATTCGTTCACATATATACTGCTAGATTTAGCGTAACTGAAAAATCTCTATTACAGATTAGGAGACAATATGGAGGACAGGTAATGCTTCTGTTTCAAGAAGAATTTTTTCATCTCCATCCTAAATATTTCACAATGGTTAAAGTTACAAAGAAGATATGAACATCAATGAGTACAGTACATGGTGAACAGGCTCAACCTGGAGCATGTTATCCTGCTGTTCCCCCACTCCCGCACCTCAAGTCCCCAACCCCATACGTTTCCTTCTTTTTCTCTATCGCTGTCATTTGCTAGGTAAATGTCAAGACCCACAGAACCGATGGTTCCACCAATAGGGCATCATGGAAGCTTGGAAATAGAGTGCCGGTGAGCAGCAAACGTGTGGGCTTTCAGGGTCCCCTGGGACACTTTGCTCCAGGATGCAGCTGTCACCTTTGATTTGTCAATCTTTGTTTTGCTGAGTGGGAGGGTAGTTAAAATATATGAACACTTATACATATACTAGATAGGCTTGATTTTACATGGAAATTTGGTTACAGATATTCTACTCCAGAAATGCAGAATAGATGGACTGTCAAAACTAAATTTGAATCATTCATCTGCAAATACCAGTTCTGGCAGCAGTTGGATATAACTGCTAAATCAGAATCTTATGAGTTCTCAAGGTCAAAGACCTAAGACTGAATACCCAGATAGATGTCAACAGTACAGATAAGCCTGTAAGACACAGTTTCAGGTGTATCAGTGAATACAAAGATTCATGAGTTTTTTTGAACTAGCATTCAATATGCCAGCTTTGAATCTTAATGGTTATCCATTAAATAAGGACTTCCAGACCCTGGGTACCTCACTAAGAAAACTGTGATTCTGACATAGCAGTTGTAAAAAAAATGGTGCCACAGCACACATAATCCAGCTCAGAAATATTCCAGACAGTTTCACTTGCAGGCCACTGTATCATTCCATCTGAAAAGTGAAAGGCAGGTTCCTTTTAGTTTGACAATTTGATCACAAATGCTGTAATCCTACCTAAGTTCAGTTTTCTGCCCAGTGCCAATAGATTCCACAGCATATATCAACATTCCAGAAGCTTGTAGCAAATGCTTAATTACAAAGGACAATGGTTGTTCGCACAGCATGGATCTTCATTCTGTTCCAACTGGATAAAGTCTTAGTTGCTGGGCATAACACAAGCAGAGCTGTCTCATGAAGAATGTGTAAGGATGAGCAAGGTTTAAGCAAAAGCTTCAATGCACCTCAGAGCGGAGGGAAAAAACCCTGCACTGAAGGATTTTTTGAAATCCACATAAAGCTGATATAGAGTCTCAGTTCCTATGGCTAGATATTCTCTAAAAAGATAGAAAGAAACAAACAGACAGAAAAACAGAGGCACAAAAGATGAACAAAACAACTGAAATCCTTGCTGGCAGTCTCTGAAGGGAAACCTGAATGGACACAAAGGCTTCTTGGCATCGGCATCTCTAACAATAGTCACCCAGGTAGCAGTGGAAATGTGAAACCTCCACCGAAACAAAGCTGATAGCAAAACTCTGAAGACTTTTGGCACAGCAATGCAAGAGCATAGTCCGACTTTAATTCTGCTTTTCTGTGAATATGAATTAGATCTTTGGAATTGACTGTCCATTTTCCTACCATAACCATTCTTTTTGTCAAAAAAAAACCCACCAGAGAATCTGTCTTCCCCTGCCAAATGCAGAGATCTTTTTCTTTCACAGAAGTTCAAATCTAGTCCCATTAAAACTATTTGTCTTTATAAAGAGAGAGCAGGATGTATTTTGTATGGCTATTTTTTATCTTCTAGTATCAACGGAATTTATTACACTATCTGTTCCACGTAATTACTTTCTGTAGATCAAGCCTTTCTAATAGGTCTCTTCTCCCCATGTCCCAATGGCTGTGTGCACAGAACTCCCAACGACATTAATGAATCTCGAGCATGTGATCTGAGAGAATACCATGTCTCATGTCATTTCAAGTGGTAAGAGTTCGTCACAGAGACCACCTAAGCTGCACAGTAGCAGCAACTATTGTTTTTTAAGGAACTTTAAACAATGCATTCTTCTTATTTGTGCCTCATGATTGGACTCTTCCTGTTTAAAAAAGAATCACCCTACATCTCTATTCTTATGTTTTCACACATAAGAGGTGCATCCCAAATGTTACTTCCCGATTTTTCCAAGTGGCATCAGCAATTAATTCATGCCAACAATTATTTTGGAAAACATAACACATATAGTTTTCTTTAACCACACAGAACATTTTTCACCTACAAATGCCTCCTCCAGCTGGTGGCATAAAGACACGAGTGATAACATTTGCAGGAGAAAGTCCGTCCATGCTGTCACCCATAAATAATAAAAACACATTTGAAGGACACACCAGTGTTCCTACCCCGCCCTTGGCACAGGGGAAGTAGCAAATGTTACTGGCTTCAATTAACATGAAAGGGCCTTTAAAAACAATATAGTAATTAGACACGTCCATGAGAGATAATTATGTCATGTAAAGACGAGCATTCCCAGAAGTGCTTTTGGCTCTATTGGAAAAGAACATTTCTGCTCTCAAATGAATTTCACAGACACGCAAGGTGTGGGGAAATGGCACCATTCTCATCAGTGTTAAAAGCATATGATACGAATGAGGTCTCCAGCACGGCACTGACTGCAATAAATTATCAGGTGTGTGTTCTGTTTTCTGAAATGGGCTCAATTTATCATTTTATTGAAAAGGTTCCATTATGCTAATGTCTTATAAAATCACTTTTTGCTGTTGCTGGAAGGTGAAGAGGGGATATCAATTTTTATATATAGAACTTGGAAGTATTGCAGCAGTGAGCTGTCAAGGGTTAATAACCCTAACAGAAGATACAATATACATAAGAGCAAACTTCCAAGGACTTTGTAATGACAAATTTTTATAACCCTACTCGAAGCAGAATACCCAGAATATTTTTGTTAAGCGTAACTATTTCAGAAGAAATTTTTACAGAATTAGCAATAGTTAATTGCTGGGCTTAAAACTATCCCTCTGTTCTTCAATTAAGCCTTGAATTGACACTGGACACTGTTTAGGAAGCGCTACTTCAGTGAAGGACAGATTAAAGGATGCAATTATTGTTCTTGTCAATTTACCCAGATAGCAGACATGAAGGATAATCAGACAGAGGTGATTACTTGCAAAAAGGAATACTACTTCTCTAAATATAACATTATATAACAGGAACATTTTCTTTCTTTTGAAGCATTGGATACAAAACAGATAATTATTAAAAGAGGAAGAGAACTAGATTTAGACAACTCGTTTGATCTCTTACAGTAGCTCTTTTGTGGCTGAGATGTGACTTGTACCTAGAAAACCTCTTTTATGCTGTGCATCAAAAACAGAGTATTGTTTCAGAAACATTACCATATTATGAATAACTTTTAAAGGGAAGCATTGCCTTATGGACATGCCTTTCCTTACCTCTAAACATACACAGCATAATCCAAGAAGCTACAGCAACTCATCAAGAGGGATAATTTAACATACACTGACATGAACAGGCTGCCCAGGGAAGTGGTTAAATCACCATCCCTGGAGGTATTTAGAAGATGTGTAGATGTGGCACTTACGGTTTAGTGGTGGACTTGGCAGTGTTAGGTTAACCGTGGACTTGATGATCTTAAAGGTCTTTTCCAACCTAAATAATTCTATGATTGCAAAATATTTTAGCAGTTGGAAACAAGTGGAGCTCGAGCACTGTGACCGTTATCTCAATGGATCATCAATAACTACCCTTCTGGATCTGACAGCTTCCAAGATGGATCACAGTTCGAGAACTTCTGCCATACAACACTTAGCAAACGGCTTGGAAACTCTTTTAAAACTTTAAAGAAGTTCTCATTCAACACAAAGGAAATATTTAGCAGGATTGATTTAAAATTAAATGTAATCTCACTGTACCATATAAAAATGTTATTGTCATACTCTTTTAGCATACACCTGGATTTTCAAACCTCAGACGCACATACTCAAAATACAGCTACTTCTGAAAAACATATTGTAACACTGCCGTGACCTGGTCAGGGACAATGTATAAGCATTTTGCATTATAGGAGCAATGTGACCGCCAAAGGGACAAAGACGTGTGCAATTTCACACAGGAAGCATCCAAACGGTTGTAAAACAAAACAAAATAAGCACGAGGGAGGGCAAATGGGCAGAACATCTTGCAGGCATGGAATACGCGTGAAGAGTGGCTGGCAAAACCAAAACCAATGGCAGCAGTAAGGAGCTCAGAGGAGATTCCCTTTTGGGATGCAGGTAAGTAGTATAGAAATATCAAGAAAAGGAAAGACAGAGAGGAAGGAAGACAAGTCCACTTTCATTCCAGTTTCTCTGGTCAAAGAGCTCTCAGGCCTGATCAACTCAACTTCTGTGACTACAATGCACGGGTGCAACCTAAATGGCATCAACTCTGCAGCACTGTACACTCAGAGATTTGTGATAAAATCTAACCGTTAAAGTCTAAGGGTTTTGTGTATGTAATGAATGCATAGTGACAATGATTAACGATCTGCAGGAACTGACCATTAGCACAAAAACCAGAGTTGTTAATGCAGGAAATTCATAAAGTTCTGTTTTAAAGTTTAAAAGAGAATTGTACATTCAGTAAATTTACACAGCATGTAATGAAGACGAATGCAGGACTAGTATATTATGGCTGAGTTGGTACTTCATTCTGCTCTTCTAAAAAAGTAAATTGGTACCTTCACTGTTCTAGATGTAAATTGATCCTCAAAATGATATTGCATTTCATATTGAAAAGTTTGTCAAATAGTGCATTATAAAAAATCTGAATCAAATGTAGACTAAATCACAATGTGCTGTATAATGCATTTTCATTTACATTAAAAGTGGTTTAATCCTAATACAAAAGTAAACTGTCAGTGCAGCAAATCCGAAAATACCACAGTAACCTAACCAGTTACTTGAATGTGTCTGCTGAAACAATTCATTGGGTGCATATCAAGTAGTTTATTACTTCTTCTTGTACAGCAATATGAAGCTTATTCAAATGAATGTCTGTTAAAAAGAACTACCACAAGAACCATGTAACAACCATTAAATGTTGAATTAATATTTCAATAAACTTAAGAAAGGTCAGTGTAAGTACTCTGATCATTTGTGTTTAGAACAAAATTTTGATAACTCTGGGAAAAAGGACTTAATTGCAAATTCCTCAGAATACTGATTTCCTCTCCTGAAACTACTGATTTACAAAACTGCGGACCTGAAGTACATCTAATTAATTAATTGTTATAATTAATCTACAAATTATTGTACAGATGCCAAGGGAAAAAAATATTTATACTGCTTAATTTCCTATGTAAAAATGTAGCTAAATGACAGGAGAGAATTTTTACCCAAGCCCTCAGTTGTGGCCTTCCCTTCTAAAAATTTTTGTTTGTCTTTCATATGTCAGAGTCTTGCCTGGACTGGGAACCAGCTCATCACTTTATGCTTTCAAGCACTGACAATACTGAGGCTTTGCTAACGACACTTTTACCTGCCCTAACTCACAGTTGTGTTATTTGTAAGGACAGGACGTTTTAACATATATTAAGTTTTTGTAAAGCTTTTCCTAACTAGGTGGGAAAGAATCAATCCCTCTCTTAGCTATAATTTACAGCTTGGCACACCTAAGTCAATATATACCACGATCTTACTTACTCTTCTGTGAAAAGAGGAACATGGAAAGAACAGTTTTTTTCAGTAGAGTAGTAGAGTTTTTCACCTCAAAATCGTCCATTACATTCCAGTAGAGTTGGATCAGATTGGAAGACTGATCTCCAGATTAATCTGTTTTTTTTCTTTTTTTCTTGCTAGATTATTTTTAACACAGACTACTCCCTAACTCAGTGCATTATGTGACTATAAATTTACCCACCCCAAAGCCTAATAACAAAATCCCCCATACTGAAGAAAAGTGGTGGGGCTGAACAGAGACAAGGACAAGTTTCCATAGTGAGAGTTAAAACAAACCGAGGAGAAGGTAAGAGGCTTTTAAAAAGTACTTGTTACTAACATCCTTCCATTTTTTCCTCAGCTGCCATGAAAATATTTGCTGCAATAGGAGACACCTATCAGTTTGCATTTCAGAGTTTGCAGTGTGTGGAAAAACACACTACATGACAAATCTTAACAGGCCTTACACACGTATAAACTATTCTGTAAAATCCAGCACAACTACTAAAGCCCTGTATATTTCATGCACGGCAGTGAAAAAATAAATAAGGAGTAGCACTAAAAAGCTCACATCATTGCCTTGCTTTTGACAGTAAGCCCAGCCTGAAACCCTCTCCCCCGTTTACCAGATTTACATTGGCATGTGCCCCTCTTATCTCATTATTCATTCAGATTGGGAGATGGGGATAATTAAGCTGGGTACTAATTTGTTCCTAAGTGCACTCATTCATCATTAGTCGGCAGTGAGAGGTTGATCAAGTCAGTTGTGGAATACTTCTGTGACCCTCCCACGAATTGTATATTTTCCGCATGAGTTACTTAAGAAATTCTTTAGAAGTTACTTTAACAGTTCCAGTCGCCCTTTTGTTAAGCATGATGACTTCTGTGGTCAGGTTAGTCACAGAGGTATCTCTGTCATACTCACAAATTATCTTCTGTACTCTGGACCTACATGTTTGGTATTATCTCCTGTATTGTGATAAAGGGCATTTGTGTACTGTTCTTTCTAAAAAGACATCTCTGATGACTATTATGACAAATCAAACAGAGTCTGGTATTGTAAAGGATTATGTCTCTTCCCTGGGGACAAACACAGTTGTGACTGTGTGTGAGGAGGGGGTTACTCTGAGAAAATTAATGTAATAGCCAAAAGATTCTTATATTTCCTTCTGACTTGAGCTTCTCTCTCACGAGCAATTTTAAATATTATAGCACAACCCGTTTGCAGCAACTTTACTTGTGCCTCAGATGATTTTTCATGATGAAGAGAATATCTTCCCAGTAATAATTTCGTGGACGAAGAACTGCGAAAATCCAATTGTATGAATCATCACCATATTTTTTGCCAGATATGTTTTTATAAATACTATGTCTATTGTATAAAAATATTTTTTTACAAAATACATGGGTATGAAAACATTACAACAGATTGGAAACTAAACTTATTTGCAATGCATAAGCTACCCAGCATTCTAGTTAAGGAACCTTCTGCAATGGAAACTTCACAAAGACTATATTTTACCTTCTCATAGACCTCTGGGGTTTTTGCCAGCTTATAATAATTTTTTAAAATATTAGCATAATAAAAGTTAGATATAGGAACAACACAAGAAATCACTCAATTTATCCACAAAGCAAAATTATTTTGTAAGAAGACACATCAGATGCTTATTAATAGAGTTGTATTTTTTGTTTAATAACTAAAAGAAACCATATGTTGTGTTTTGTGGTAGTTTGTTGGTTTTTGTTTTTGTTTTTTCCTGTGGTATAGAACTGTTCACCTGAAGAAAGAAACAGAAAAATATTCAGGTCTGTGTATAGAAAGGTACCAAATCACTGATTTACCTGATTTTTCAGAGGGAAGAGAAATGCTGTTTTTGGTAGTATCCAGAATAACAGCCAACCCTGCAGAGAGCGATGGGAGGATGCTGCTGCTGAGATCGACACGAGTTAGACTTTCAGGTTCTCTTTTCAAGGCTTTTAGAATACCTCCAGCACAGTTATCTTCTGTCTCATCTTTGTTCTGACTGTTCTTCTGCGGAATCTGAACAATATGAACGATACTCTGCTGGGCCAGGTCACAGTTCTGCAACACAAAACCAAAACCCCAATAAATAATTAACTGTGACAGAAAGGACAAAATCCCTCTATCTTCAATTTGTTATTTGTTAAATGGTCTCCAAGCCATTTTGTGTAGAATTTCAGTGTGCAGTAATGGAGTTTAAAGCAAAGTGACAAGTGTAAATTGCTGGAATTAGGATTACTTGCATTGGCAGAAGGGTCACAACACTTACAAGTTCTAAACATTTAACAAGGAAATGGTGGATCAGAGCCAACAGCCCTAAATAAATCTGGTTTATTGGCACAAAGGAAAAACTCTAGAGGGAGCACTAGTAAGTCAAGTGCTAAGGATATTCAATACTTAAGATGCATTTGCACAGATAATGCTGATACACACACTTCATTGTAGTTATTTAGGGTCAAATTTGACAATCACTAAGAGTTCGTGACCAAGCTACTCCAACGTATCTTTGTAAAAAGAAACAGGGATGGTGATGCTACTGATGAAGACATATTTATTGTCCCTAATGTAATTTTCAGTCTAAATCTGGCTTTAGATATAGACTCAGTATGAGCTTCCCATTCTTTCCAAAGATGACATTTAACTGCTGATTTCAGAATTAGAGAAAGCTTGTGGAAGATCTCATGATCATGATAGACTTCACTGGTAAAACAAAAGGATTACTACCCATTTTACCCAAGAGGTCTCACATACACAGAAGTACTTATGCTTTCTTAGTTCTCATCAGAGGTGATTCTTAGACAGTCTTTAGAGACCTTGTGTCTTAATAAAAAACAGGCTGAATAAAAATCTTAAGAAAGGTTTATCCATGATAGATCAGGATTGAACTCACATTTTGTTCAGCATTTTCCCAATATGGGATAAGAAAGTAAAATATTGCCTCAGTACTAGAAATTACAGAGATTTTAGACGGTCTATCATTAATGACGGGCTTTCAAGAAAGATTTGTATTGATCTTTCCACAGCACACCTTGCAACAAAAGTTTTTCTTTTTTGGGTGATACCTCCTAGAGATCCACACCTAGACCTATAGTGTCATGCATGAACCACATACAAACATCAACCTACAAACAAAGAAAACTGAACTCCCCTTAAGGAAATAATCTTCTAACTCTTCGCAGCATCATTAGGTTGCCCGTGTCTGCAGTGAAATGTCACAACAGACTGCTGATTACATTTGGGACAAACAGAAAGAGAATTCAGAAGCATTTGTCTCAGTAGCTACACAACATTTAAAAATTTTAGTTTGTGTTTGCAATTATTACATGTATTTTTAATTGCAAGAGATTCCTTTACAGACATTTTAGTGCTGTTTATACCCTTGCTATTGTCCCTCTCTCTCTCTTCTACCACTTGTTCTCCTCTGATCTCATTTCTGTTTAGTGGTTTTCCTTCATTCTCATGCATTATTTCATAATATTTCCCCCTCCGCTCTTTTTTTTCTTATGTAGTGCAGTTCTAAAAGACAAAAATCTGGTGGTTTTTTTTTTTTTAATCTGAATTTTTAATGAAACACTCTTCTTAATGAAGAAGTAATCAGGCAGCACAGATTTGTCAGAGCATGGATGCTGCAGTCTTAATATTCGAAGTAGTTATTAGATTTCTACTTTAAAACACTATGTTGACATTAAAGGTCTCTCTTTTTCATATAACTTGTTGCTCATAACATTTTAACAAAATCAATTTAAATATCTTAATAATTTCATTCATTAACACAAAACCCAAAATGCTGTCACTCTAAAACTTCTCCAACTAAGGATATTGCATAACATTAAAGAATTTAATAACCTAAGAGAAATTGATAATGAAATTAATTACCTAGGCAAAAGAAGAGCTCAAAAGTGATTTGCTCAGTTACAGATAGAATTACAAAGGCAAATACGCATCAATTTAAAAACTCACAACCTTAGAAACTCCTATTCAACTGTCAATCAGTCAAACCATGTTTTAATGAGCATTTCTTCCGGCAGTTTTGCTTGCTTAAGCAGCTCCTGTCCTGCCTTTAATTTTTTCTCACCATCTACTACCCTTGTCAGTTTCTTTCTCTTTAAAGTTTGCATCAGTTCCCCGATTCAGTCCACAGCCTGATGCTGTGCTATAGTCACGCTAAGGGGATGGTGCAGAAGAGAGAATAAGAGGGATGGCAAGGGCTGCTTAAATCAAACAAAATGCCCCCACAAAACCACAACCTTTTTTCAACCACTTTGGTTTTGATCTTGATTGCTGTACACATTTAGATGCATGGTTGAAATCAACTGATCTTTAAACAGTAAAGGTTCCTTTCCACTTCTTTTTGCAGGCTGGATGGTATGTGGTTAGCTTAGAAACAAAGGAAAGGCTGACAAAACACAGCCCCATCTTATCTACTGTTCTCTCTCCAAGAACTACATACTTCAAAAAAAGATGTAAATTGGGCAATTATACGTCCATATGACTATAGCAACAGTGCATTCCGGGATTTCACTTAATAAAAGTTTTCATTTTAAAAGGGCAGGTGAACATGCTGTATCTTAGTTTTCTTGCAGCTCTTTATCGAAAACAAGAACAAACTTTGGAACGCTGAACATCGCTACTGATGATGATAATGTAGGTCATAGACACTGGAAAGCTTAATTAGCAGATCCCAGGATAAGTTTTCAAAGACAGCAGCCAGGAAAAACAAACAACATCCTTTGATTTGTACACTGAGTGTATTTGACATGGAAGTCATACACGAGCAGTAATAAACAGGGAACCCCAAATCATCAGTTTTGGAATATTGTTTCTGACTACCTTTGAACTGAATTTGGCTTGTGTTTAAAGGAGGAAAGTAACTCTCAACCTTTGCAAGAAAAGTGAGAAGACAGTATAAGAAAAAAAAATAAAAAGGAAAAAAGGTTTGTGATCATATCTTAATTGTGAAGAGAGCCAGATAGGAATATCACCTAGCAGTTCCCAGAATTAAGGTAATTAACGCTTTATAGCAGGCTACATTTCATAGATGGCAGATGGACTAGGTCTGTAGCTTTTTCTCTGAGAAAAGAGACAGAATTCAAACTATTTCTGTAAATGTCTAGGTTTTGCCTTAGGTTACTACTGTAACACAAATCTAAGATACAATTATGTCAATGTCACTTTCATATTCTTCATGCATTTGTTTTATACCTCAGGAAACATTTCTTTCGAGAATATGTATTATTAATGATTCTAGAGATATCGTCTTGTCTGTTGATCCAAATTCCAAAGGGAAATACTACAAGTGTATATATTGTAGGTTATCTATTATCTCCTTGCACTGGAGCAAAGGGAGCTGAGAAGATCCAGAAGTGACAAAACCCAGTATTAAGGACTGGTCCTTTACAGAGAATGGGTTTTGGCCAACTTGACAAAATGAATCCATAGCAGATGAAATTAAAACTTTTTTTCATTCAGAACTTTTACTTTTGTATTTTTTTCCGAATTCTCAAGTTGAATTTCACAGAGCTGAATCAGCACATCCTGAATGAATAACACAATATCCTTTGGTGCTGCCAGCTGACAGCTAACTAGAAGGTCACTTCGGGAGATCGAGTAAATTATAAAGAGGGGAAAGATGACTGTGTTTCAGTAACTCTGAAATCCTTTTGTTCTGACAGATTTCGGCTTCATATCTTCTTGTTAACATATTTTGATAGTATCATCAATACTGAAAGAAGTGTTCTCCATCTAACAAATATACAGTCCACTAGAGAAGTCATAGTTTATTTTCTGAAGTGCAATGCCCTTTATTTTTAAATGCTTTATGAAAAAAAAACAAAAAAACAAACACTAGAGAATAGTTCAAATTCAAAAAGCCTTGGATTCACATGTCAAAAAGCTAATTTCTTATAGTGTTTTGGCTTCAAAAGGAATTTGAAATATTTTCATTTTATGTTCACCACCAGTCGGGTTTTTTCAGGTGTCTAGTTGTTATTTTTTATTGCCTACCAAACTCAAACAGCAATTGTTCACACTCCACTACCTAAGATCCAGTTCAAACTTTTTGTGTTCTCTGGAGAGCCACATCTTTGCCCATGAATCCCTGGGGCCTACAGAGTGGAAACAATAACTGTTTGCCTAATTGCTACCTATTTAGATGGAGCAGATAATAGACTGCCTGATGCCACTCAGGAAGAGATTCACGCACAACAAATGCTCAGAAAAGGCATTTTAAACTTCTAGGAATGATCGACAAGAACCAAAAATTGGCTTTCCAGTTAGGCTTTTTCTTAACTGTGCTGCATTTCAATATCAGATGGGAAAATAAGGGGAATATTTATGTCTCATTAACCCGCAGAATGAATGAAACAACAAAAAAGCTTTCCAGAGTACTTATAGCACCACACACCTCTTAAAACCAATAGGACCCATGTAGAAGTGCAGATGACACACCAACTTTATTGGAAAAATCTTTTCCCATGGATAGTGTAAAGAGACAATAAAGGTGACCTTATCAACAGGAAAAAAAAAAAAAAACCACACACACACACACACACATGAAATTCCCAGAAGAGAGAAAAATAAGCCCACCAAACCTCACTCTACTATTGCTCTAACCCTCTCACAACCTGAGGACAGAGACCAAGTCTCCAAAGCAGCAGACACAGAAAGGACATCAATCAGAAGAACAGCACTATTTTAATTCCCTGATCACTGACCAACGACTCAAAAAAAAAGCAAGAAGAAAGCAACAACAACAAAATATCCTGTATTGCAGAGGGAAAAAAAGCTGAAATATTCATGAACTTGAGAGATTACCTAAAATAAAAAAAATACAGATATAATAATAACATTCTGTTGAGCCACGACAGACTAAGAAACAAGAAGCAAGATTTGCAAGAAGACTTAATAAACATCTTTTATTTAACCAGCTGATACAGAAAGAAAAATCAAAGCAGCTTTTGGGCTCAGAGACTCTTCCACAGGTCACGGCAAGGGAAAATCTGAAATGAAAATTAACCACGGTTAAAATAACGACGCAAATCAGCACCCTGATCAGATATCACCATCCATCTGTGTGAATTCTGTCTGCTGAATGGCAGTGATCTAAATATTGCTCCACATGGGGCAAGGGAAAAAAGCCAACACACCACTGGGCCTAAATTACACAGACCACTTAGAAGTTAAATTCCAGCAATCAGAAACTGCTTGCTATTTTATGATGCTGTGGAATACATTTATATTTGACTTCAGTGCACCTTTTCAACATTTTCAGTTATACATTATTGTACTTGTTTAGTATTCGGAATATCACGGGTGCTAAGCAACACCTAGGAGGAAAAAGAGACGTATTATTGAAATTATTTATTCAAGTAAACATGATGAAAAGGCAGAAAACCCTTCACTTTGCAGAATATCTGTACCCTAATTGTTAAAATATCTTCCTATTCAGTTCTTGCCGTAGTTTAAATATTGACCGAGTCAAAGAAAAAGAATAAAAGGAAAGATACAAAAAGTGTGCTATGAAAAAGGATTCATTGCTTTCCAAATCCAAAACTCAGTGTCATTTTAAGGACTACTATCAGAGTTCCAATGACAGACTCTTGCAGCAAATGAAGGAAGGAGCACATGGGAGTTTTCAGTTCAGCACCTAACAGCGAAGCCAAAAGTAACCAGACACACACGAGGGATGCAGAATCACTATATTTTCAACACAACCCTTTGTGTTAAATAGGCCTTTGGCATATTAAGATGCTGGAATATAAAAAATTGCATTGTTTTAAGAGGAAATGAACAATATAGCTTCAAAACACCTTTTAAATAAGGACAGGACAGTCTTAATGTGCTGTGATTCTTTCTGTAATGGCAGTTAATGAAGATGGATACCGTAAACAGCAATATGAATTTATTGTCTCCCAGATAAGCTGCATTTATTGTGGCTTCATTGTGTTCTGGTTTTTTTTGTTTTTGTTTTTTTTTGTTTTTTTTTTTTTTTTTTTTTTTTAATCTCCCCTTCCTCCATTCCTCCCCCCACCCCTTAAATTTTTATCTGTGTTTTTGTATCCTTTTTATTTCGTCCTACTAGCAAGTCCAGGGCTAACCAAAGAGTGCAAAGTCTTTATTTAGGTAAGACTAAATTTAGGTAAGACTAACTTTGGAACAAGTCTGGAACAAAGGCTGACAGTTTTGTTACTTACAGACTCTTTATGAGGAGATGAAGCTTATATAAATGTGTGGCTCTTAAATGGGAGCCACTGGGGAGGTATTTGACCTGCTGGTTTCCCTACCACCTGCAGCCATTACAGGTGGTGACACCTTATGCTGCCTCACTGGGCATTATAAAGATCATAGCTTTGAACTGAAGAGAATCAGAAAACTTCACAGTGAAAGTTCCTTTTAAACACAGGTATACTCGACAGATCTTCACTCAGAAAAGCAAGACTCCTCCAGCTCTCACTCTAGTTTTCAGTTGCAAGTCAACTTTTGTGGAGCTTTGCACCCAATTACCAATATAAGAAGCTGATGACAGGATTTCCGTGATACTACTGACTGCAACTATCCCAGAAAACCACCAGCCCAAAGCACACCGATTCCTCCAAGACATTCTCCATTCATTGCCCTCCTGGGGAAGAGGAATGAAAGACACGTTATTAAAAATCAGCAACTCCACCACAACTCTGAGTGGCAGGGGATCGCTGCCAATGACCCCTGGACTGTGGCATCTAAGGTGGAGAGAAGTGCAGAGAATGTTAAAACTGGCCTCATAGAGGATATGGAAACATGATGATTTCTCATTGCTACTAATTTATTTTTCATGTTACACAAATAAAATATCTTAGAAACTGCCAAGATCCTCAGATTTTCTCCTTTTGAAAAGATAATCACAGTTCATGATGTCTATATAAAGGACAGAACTTTGGAACTGCAATATACCTGCTGAATTTTTGTAAAGGTTAGAAAATTCTTACAGGTAAGAAATGAACACATTATATTTTTTCAAGTCCTTTCAATCTGGAAGATTAAGCAGCTATTTTTACATCAAAATTTAGGAGGAAATCCTTCAAAGTCCTGGAACTTAAAGGTATTAATTGCAGCTGCAGTTTCAATAACAGAGTAGAAAATTTATCCAGTTGTTTCTACTAAATTAGTGACTGTGTGGTGTACGATGACAAGGAGAGAATAAGCAAAGGGTTTCTAAGTGGGTTTCAGAGAGTGGTTAATTCAGGTTAGCTACCAGGTGCCTCCTAACTGTGCACCATACACCAGCTCAGAATGCAGGATCGTGCATCTAGATGTATTTCAAATTAATTAAAAAAAATAATTATGTGGATCAATTACATGTGACCCACTTTATGTGAAATACATGCATAGACCTCTCCCTTATCAAAAGCGATCCCTGTCACTGTCTTATCACTGTCTTCCAGTATTTCCGAAATATTAGATTTTTTTCCTCAATACTTTGTGGTGAGGCAGAAAAACTAGCTGCAATTCCAAATTTCATATCCTTTAGAGTTTGCTGTCCTATAATATGTCCTAGAGAGCAGGAGTGCAAGGGTGGAAAGGAATAGACTGATTCCCAGTCACATCCTGCCCTGGGAAATAGGTCCTGAAAGATGAGATTTTTGTATTCACGTGTTGCTAATGGAAACTTTTTTCACCAACATAGAAGCCTAAAGTTTGGGCTGATTCATGTGTCGGGAAAAATCACTTCTGTGCCATGAAACAAGAGAAATGAAGAAAAAAGAAAGAAAAAAAGACAGATGATGGCTAAATCAGTGTTTGAAATGCGTGCTTTAGGACTGCAACCAAAACCTAAGCAAATGACTCTGAAAGACATTCCCATTACAAAAAAGCAAAACCTTCTTCAGACAAACCTAAATCTGGGGATTTGGTTGAATTAGTATTCCTAGAATGTTCAACATGTCTCACTTTCAAAATAGACCTTCTGATATTATTCTTTATGACTCTGTCTCTCTCTCTCTCTCTTACATGGCATTTTTTTTAAGTACTGCTGGTCTTTGCAGGTATCTTATTAACACCTCACCTTAACTGGGAAATAAGTTAGTAAGCTGTTTCTTGCCAAGATTTTTTACAGTCCCACATTGTATACAATACTTTTTGGACTCATTTTAGAGACTGATGAAGTGACGCACACTGATAAAGTGTAATGCCTGCAAAAGACTGAACTTTCTGAAGACCCCTGTAAAGCCTCTGTCCCATATGCAAGTGCCAGGTGAGAGGAAGACACTCCATCTACACTTTGCAAGGGAAGATAATCCTAAGAGTCCCGAGACATTTTCTTAAAACCATAAATCTTATCACTGCTTTGAATTTGTATATGCAACATAATATATCCACTACAAGAACTGCTTACTACTGAGCTTCTATCCGGTAGTTTTTAATGTAAAGCCATACATAAAGGGTTAACCCACACCCATTCAAATTAAGATTCCATTATTTTTTACCAAGGAGAACAACGGAAGTTGGCCAAGAGGAAACAGGTAGATCCTGTGTAATTTACTACAGCTCCTCCAGCTACTGGTCCCTCCATGTAGCACGAAGCCTTGACTGGCCTTTACAAAAATAAAATGCTCTGATTCACGGCATAACACAATAGGTCATATATTACAAAGGTTCTGCTCTGAATAATACTCTTTAAAGAGAAGTGTAAGACTTACAATTTTATACAGACTAGTCCCTTAAAGAGCTAATAATTTGCTGGAAATGAAAACGTATTCAACCAATAGTATCTAAACTTTTTCGCACTAAATTTAAACTAAGTCAGAATTACCCTCTTCCTTCAATTAGAAATCACTTTGTGCTTCATTTCCATCTTTTCTGCATTAATAAGACACAAAACTTTAATGTTAATTTCTAGCTCAGTAGAGGGAATTCAGACATAATTCTTTGTTAGGAACTTCCCAGGGTTATTATATTTGTGCACAATCTAAAGCCTTAGCAACGCTATGTACATATTTCCAAATGGCATTACCAATACCACAACATCATTAATATGATAATTTTCTTGAATGTACGGCCTTCTACCAAAAATTCCGAAAATATAAATTAATCCTTAAACTAAATAAAAATGTTTTATCGGCAGTGTATGAGACAGTTTGTAACATTAAAATACCTGCTTAGATTATTGTTATTCTCTTTAAAACTCCGCATTATGATCTGCAAAAGACATAGAAGGCAGCCAGAATTTTTGATATTATGTTTACAAAGCTATTAGTATCTCAACAGTGACATTAAGAACATATCATGCTGACATAAAAAGGAAGAGAAATGCAGTCAAACGAACACTAAATTCACATGAAACTTTTCTCCTCAGCAAATTAACAATTTTTTGCTTCTTGTAATTTTGGGTACTGTACACTAAGAACAACCTATAAAATTGTAATTTATTATAATGTCTGTATAGAAAGTAACAGCTCAATGAAAAGTTTGTAATACTAAACTAAAATTGAATACAGTTAAGCTCTTGTGACTGTTTCCTTGCCTCCTAAGTGCAGTTGAGTGCACCTCATTATTATTCCATTATCTTCCACACTGAACTACCTGATAGAATTTGCACTCTTTAAACATGTTATCTACAACTGTAAACATAAATTAAGAAAGCTTATTATTTACCAGGCTTGGATCCTATTTTCCACTGCTCTGATTTCTTCTCAAGCCACACCAAAAAAAGAACAAGTGACAAGTGTATAATGTAAAATGCTTGAATGCTTTTGACATATTTTATCCTGGGTTAAATGGTGATAAAAGGTACTAAACTCAGAAAATGTCTCATAAATCAGCACTGTTAGCAGTCCACAGCACAGCCTCAGAACTGTAGACTATGTGTTGTTTGATTAACGTAAGATTTAATTCTTAATTCTCTTCCCTTGAAAATTCTTCTTTAACTTTTCTCAGCCAGGTAGGAGCTGCCACTCTGGCCACACTTCCCCGTCTTCACTTAGCATGTGGAGTAAGCCATAGTGAGGAACAGGCTTAAAAGTGGCCTCACGCTGACACCTCATAGGTGTCGGGACATAATTGAGACATAAATTGTGCTTGAAAAAGTGGGGAGTCATTCACTATACAGAACTTTGCAAACCTCCTAAAAACTTCCATGGTCCCTCGTGCTGACGTGGGAACTACATGGCAGCTGTAGGGCTGCAGAAAGGAATTTGAGAAATTCACTTCTCCAAAGAGCTGTGGAAAAGTTTCTATGTATAGCTAATACTCCCCTATGGAAAGTGAATTTTCATATGAATTTTTTGCCTAGTGCATCAAAAGTTTAATAGCTATAAATATTTATTTCAATTACTTCAACTAGTCATTCACAGACATCTTTTTCACGGTTTATGGCCAGCATCTGGTATATATCCCAACCAAAGAGCACTTTGGTCTTCCACTTACCCCAGCGCATGCTCCTATACATCAGTTTGAGCAGCTGCTATGAGAGCAGCCATAAATAAAGCTTAGTGAGCGGCCTGGGTGGGCTTACCTGCTAACTTGTTAACCCACTAGTATAAAAATAGGCAGGAAATCAAGTATTTTCCAGGGCTTTCCTTGCTTTTTCCTGAAGGCTTGTTTCTAACATAACAGTTACTATGCCAGGTGAAAACGGTCTTAGATTTGATTTTCGGGATATGCCTACGAAAAATATCCCAGCAGGATAAACAAACCTGCTGGGCATTGCTGGGAAACCTACACAGTGCAATACCGCACAGTACAGCCACATATCTAACTGGATTTTACTTTGGGGTAGAAGAGGCTAGGAAAGGTTTGCTAGAGATATAGTTAGGTATGTTACAAAATACTCAAACAGATCACAGATTCTTTACAATCCGTATTTGGAAGATACACGGCATATCAGAAAACACACATATAAATTAATCCCTATGCCCAGTACATGTGAGCATAGTTTGTCACCTCTTTCCTTCCCATCCCATATCCAATCACGTCTTATTTTAAAATAAAGAACACACACTAACACAAACAAGGTGAATGTTAAGAAGATGCAATATAAAGAATTAACATTTTGTTATTAAAATGAAAAGAGCCTTTGTTTTACTTTCAAGTAACCCGTGTGATTTTTCAATAAATGTCTAGCACAAATGGAAAACATGACATAAATGTCAATCCAGACTTATTCTGCTAAATGACCAACCTGTATATTAGATTTACCATTATAAAGGGAGGTGAGAAAGCCTTAGTGAGTCACAGATGAAAGAAGTTTTTGAACATCAGAACAAGAGAATAATGACCCATAAGATGATAAAGGAAATCTGCATTAAGAATGTGCTTTTATCCTTACCTGGAAAAAAATCTTCAATTTCCCCTTGAGGCCATTCAATTTTAAGACACAAATCTTCAGTGAAATAGCATCAAGCTATGACAGGGAATTTGAGTATTCAGATTTAGTTAGGAAAGTGTAGATTACTAAGACAAAAGGTTCCTGAAGATTTTTGTATCATGGCCTTCTCTCTTCTGTATACATTCTGTATACATTTAGACCACTTCTGTCTAAAAGATTAGTCAATTATTTTTCTTACAGGGTGACGATTCAACAGTTCTTACAACAACTGTTAACTATTTCTTTCCACTGGTGTAGCTAGTATAACGGTTTCTCCAGAGGATCACTCACCTAGCTCCACTAAAATTCAATTTTAAAAATCTATTGTTTTAAAAATAATTGCTTTATCAACAGTTGTGCCAAGAAATCATACAAACTCCTGTGAACTTTCCTTAGCAATGGGAATTAAGCTTGTAAGCCTGGACTTGGAAACCATCTCTGTCTTAGAGCTGACCAAGCAGTACAGTACAGACACATTTTAAAGCTGGAAAGCAGGTAATCGAACCACACAAATAAAGGGAAGAAAAAACCAAAACAAAGCCAATGACTGTCACACTTCAACAAGTAAAAGCACAGAGACCACCAGCACAGCTTCTAGCTCTTTGTGACAAGGGCTGTCATTCTGGAACACACCAGGCAATGTCCCTGTCTTTTAGCACGCTTTTTATCAGGGCGGATGGACACTCCAGTGGGTAAGATGCATCCCTCACCTTCATAGCGCCTCTTTGTTTTAATTATTGTTTCACTGTGTGAAGAGACTTCAGCTGGGGACTGGCTTGAACAGTCCCGGAATTTTTATCTTACTGAGAAGTAAGAGCCAATGTTGCTCTTATCCCCAGCAAGGGTCAACACGGTAATTTGTGGTACACATGCTACAAATTCAGCTTCCTAAAGCTCTCTGATCTTGTCCAGCCTGCACTTAGGTCCCTCTCAAAAAGTGACTGGGAACATTCATGCCAACACTAAGCACAAAGTCACATTTTTTTTTTTCTTTTGTTTTTATCCTCTTTGCCTTGAGTGAGAAAAGCTCTGAAGTGAATTCAATGACTTGATGTGCGTGTTTAGAAGCACAACAGTTAAGAGCAAAGCAGAGCTTGCACTCACCTGCTTTTATCAGTGTCCACTCAAACCATGCTAGAGTTAGCTGGCTGCAATTAGCAGGATGTAAAACTGAAACCCGTAAAAGTATATCACAAATTGTCCTCCCTTCTTCAAACAAGCTACCACTGGAATTGAAAACAGAAAACACGAAGGGGAAAAAGGGATGAGCTGCTCTGAGTGGACAGGGACGGCCACAGATCTGGGAGCTTTCCTGCGTTTCTACCAGCAGAAGGAATTTCCCTTATTCAACACTGACATGTTTGTGTAAGTCAAACACAAGCGAAAGCACCTAGATCTTTTTAGATTTGCAAATTTCAACAAATTATTGCAGTTTTAATCTCTAAAATGTGTGCAAATTCTTTATTTTTTAATTCAGGTAGAAGACTGAAACTCAGCTTACTTGGGTTTTAGTACCAGTCATACTCCAGAGCATCCACACCTTTCATGACTTCAGGTAAATTTGTACCAGCAAGAATTCCTCTACTTCAACATTTTTTTCAGTTTTGTTTTTTTTTTTTTAAAGTACAATATACAAGTATTTTAATATAACAAACTCACAAAGAAAATCAGATTTTTAACACTACTAGATTGCTGAGAAATCACCAATTATCATTACAAGTAATGCAAAAGGATGCAATGTTTTCTGCAAATAATTAAGACCATGGCTCAGGTTTTGCATGCTGTTTGTCACAATGCACTGCCAGTCTGATATGGCTTTCTAGATATGACAGGATGTGCCTTTCACACAACAGAAGCAGGATGAGAGATTTCTCTGTTGGGCTCAAGCTGCATCTCTTCAGATTTCAGTACTATTTTAGCTCTTTCTGGAGGGGCAGCACCCAAGCTGCATATTCAAGTTCCAATAAGCTGAACACCCACACCTTAATGAATACTAAATATTTTTACTTAATCTTTACTTAAGCTTGGACTAAACAGATAAGTGTCATAATGATGCCACTTAATTCTGGAAGGAAGGATCTACTCAGTATCAGGGCAATGTTCCAGCAGTTGCTAAAGGATCGCTCACCTACAGTACCTACAGTGGACACCCAAGGATGCTCCACACCTTGAGCACAGGTATGCACCTGAGCACAAGGCAGCAGAAGTCTGCACACTGTGTCTCCCTTCACACAAAATTATGCACTCCTACACCCCCTCCCCAGCTAAAAGTTGGGACATCTCTGCCTTAAATTATCAAGGAGAGTTACGCTAAAAAGTGCTAGTTCACAAGAAGGATGAGCAAGGGATGTGAACACAGCTTAATGATAACTTTTGAAACTGGACATTCAACTGTCTGTGACCATCTGTGCATACATGTAATACAGTAATGCAACTCTTTAAAAGGATCATGTAAAAATTACTGCAAAATTAGACAACTAGTAAGGAAAATCACATGTATGACCTAACTGTAACCACACTAATTATATCGGGTTCCGGTTGGAATTTTTTTATATACAAAATTGTTGCTATTTGTCACCCTTTTAAAGATACAGCCACAAGGCACTCATAAAAATTGTGGAATTTTGCTCTATAAAGCTTTTAAAAACCTTTCAAAAAAGCCTGAAAAATCATAGAGATTCTACTACAGGGTGTCAGTGTTCTTAAAGATGAGGCTACTACACTTGTACACCTGTGCTGTCATTTTCTGACAGCCATGACCAGTGACAATTCCCCCATTGCACCTGAGGAAAGAAAACCTAAGAAGAAATGGATAAAAGGCATATTTTCCAAATTATGTTCTAAACCTCTAAAAAACTTCCATTCGATGTTTGTACTAATCATAATACATCAGTGTTTCAGGAGCTGTGACACAACAGAGACCTTGTGGGACGAGGAATCCTCTGCCAGCCTCCGCCACCCGGGATGCACGCAGAACAGAACGGCACAGAGAACAGATTCCTCTTAGCTCGGCTTAGCACTAACACTGATGCGCTACTTACACCAGTAGTATTGATATACTCACAGACAAAATGATGCAATTCACTATTAAAAGCTGTCTTCTCGTGATTTAAAAAAAAAAAAAAAGCTAATTTTAATCTGTGCTCCACAAATTGCACAAATCACTGAGTAATAGAGATGAAAACACAGTTACACATATTTAAGTTACACTTGAAGGTTTCTCAAAATGAACATATGCAAATGCTTGAAGCCCAGGGGCAGCTCTTTCTTGCACTCGGGACACTTACATAGCTTTCTAAGCTAATATTTAATCTACTATTAAGTAAAACATCACTAATTACTTTCATAAATTCCTAACATCCCGTGAGATATCTTTTCCCTCTGAGCTGAAAAAAAGCTTCCCCATCAAAATAAGTGCAACGCTTTTCACTCTACAGCAGTGCTTCTAATTGTAAGAAAAGATCATTATTATTTTTCATCATATTCAATATGATGAAAACACCATTTTCTGTAATTTTAAAGAATACTAATGCAGGAAGAATTTTGGGGCAGCAAGGGACAGGAGGATTACAACACAAAATTCAGGGAAAGAACTGCTGTGCTCTATAAGAGTACCTTGATGGGAAGAGAGGAGTTGCCACAGTGGATCACCCATAAGGGTCTATCTTACTAATTAGCAAGTGCTTAAAGGGAAAGTTAGAAGAAAATCTGCAGAAGGCTATTACAGTAAAATTTACCTAACACCTGTAACATTATTGTGAGGATCCATTAATTTCCTAGTCTTTCCTGATACTTGTATTATTTGTACACAGATGTATAGTTTTATAACACAAAAGGAAAACCTCTAGGAAACCTACTGCCTTTGTTTCCAACGGGCCTGTCAACATGGGAGCTGTAACAACATTTTTCCTCAAACTACAGCACTCATGCTATAAACTCCCACTACATCATGCACACAAAACAGCTGAATGAAAAACTTGAATCTATAGACACTTTATAGCTGTTATTTTATATATGTTTATCATGTCCCTTCACTGATTTTCTCTCTCACATAAACAGTTCAAGTGTTTTCAGTTTCTCCTCTTACAGAAAAGTTTTCTCCGGTACTAGTGATTGTATGTGGCTCCCAATTCAGACCACGGCTGGTATTCTGATCTGACCTCAAGAATCTGGTTATCATAGCAGCCCTGAAAAACGTCAAGAAAAATCCAGAAAAGCACTAAGAAGTGTGGCAACATCTGCACTGCTACCGTCTAGACTGAACAGAAACGGAGTGTGGTGCAATTTTGATGGATGATGCACCTCTGCTTCATGGAAACCTCTCCTGCCCCTGCTCTGGCATTTTGTATTTATTTTTGTGTTTAAATTAGACATAAAATCAAGTTCTGTATGACACAACAGTTCTACAAGAATACTGAAGAATATCTACATAAGTAACTTCTTTTACTGATTTAAACCCTTAGGTTCTAGTTCATGGATTTAAAAAAAAAAACTACATAGTGCCGACTGCCCTGGCACCAGTCAATGCAATTTAACGCAAATCCATAGAAGAGGACTGATCTTACTGAGCTTATCTCTAATATGGTTTACAAATACTGACTTTTAGTGTGTCAAGTTAGGTCCTCTTTCCTCTGAAAGATATTTTTATGCCTACTCTCACAACAGATGGGCACCCAAGTATTTTCTAAAAGATGACAGAAAAATTACATTATATAAAGTTGGGAAGTGGCAGACTAATATCAAAACACACAAAAAAAGCAGACAAAAGTAATGAATTTGCCCAACCCAATCTTGTATTTCATGACCTCGTTGTGTAGAAGCTATCTATTTCACAACAAGCGATAAATATTAAAATGGAATTTTTTAGCATGTCTTATCAAAACCTTCCAATATCAATTGTTTTCACAAATGTTTTCTCCTGCAAGCAGTGAATGCCTCTTCATCAATCTTTTATCAAAAGCAATCTTGTTCTGATTTCAGTCTTATCAAAAAAGCTTCTCTCTCTCCTTTGTTGTCCTTTTTTTTTTTTTCTCCCTTTCTTGGCAGAAGGTTCATGAATATCATTTTACACTTGACTGTGGCTGAATCTCCATTGATCAGGAAATAAAAAGTAAGTCTGAAAGACATGTCATGACCCTGTAGAGCTCCAAACAACAAAAACTTATGTAATGGTTACACTGTGCAAAGGAGGAAAGCATGTGTGTATGCCCACAGGAATGTGTTAATATTCCTTTTTCCAAGGAATGCTACCAGTGCCAAATATTTCTAAGAAGAGAAAATGAAGATTTGACAGAGCACTTGATTTCCAGATACCTTTCTGACATTTCCATCAAGCTTAAAAGAGAATATACATTATCAATACACCAACACTGCACAGACCTTGGGCTTTCAGCCTTACGTGTCTCAAGGGACGTACATGGCCAGGTGTGGGTAGTGGGGTCCGTGGTGGGGACCTGTGCCAGTCACAGCGGAGCCCAGCCACCTCTGGAACAGGTGACAGCAACATACGATGTGCCAAAACTGCAGACAGGCAGGTTAGCCTGTGCCACCCTAGCTCCAATTTATGAAAAACCTGCAGCCACAGGGGTGAGGAAGATGTTCATGGAGGCACATAGCTGAGGAGACAGCTGGAGATGCGCTGCTGAAGGTGCTGTGCTGGAAACAAGGGCAGGGGCACTCTTTGAAGGAAGGTCTCCATGCCAAAAGGTGTTCTGGTTCAGGTCACAGGCAGCCCTGCCAGGGTGGGGAGACCCCTGGGACACGGCAGCCCATGCAGATGCCACACTGGGGAGGGACACCTCTGATGGCCTGAAGCCCACAGACTAGGGCCAGGGTGGGGGAAGGTTTTTACTTAAGTGTGTGTTCATTTATGGTTGGTTTTTTTTACTCAAAACTCAACTGAGTGATCAGAAGTTCATGCTAATTGACAATAAATTAAATTTAGTAAAAGTTCCCTGAGCCTAGACTGTTTCGCCTGCAAGACTTCTTGATCTCCGTGAACCCACAACACAATGAGAACAATTCAGTCTGGACGCTCACTTCAAACGTCACCTAGCACTGTGCAGGAAGAAGATACTCTGAACAATACCATATGTTTTCTCCTGCTAAACCTGGACAGCAACCAAGGTTTCAATATATCTGAACAAGATCCGCAGTTTGTACAAAAAAAAAAAATGTCATTCCAAAAGTCTCAGAGTACACTGAGGCCAATGCACAGTGACAGAGCTCCCGAACAGAGGGAGCTGCTACAGTGACTACAGTTTGAATATGTAATGATTTCCATGGCAGAGAGGAAGAGGCTGTAAAATTCCCATTTCTGACTCCTGAAAGAAAAAAACAAACAAACAAAACAAAAAAACCCAAACAAAAACCAAACACCAACCAAAAAAACCACCCAACAAAAAACAACAAACACAATAACCATATATAAAATCACCTTAAGAGAAAAGGGATAAAAGTTATAAATGAAATGAAATCCCTGGGAAATTCCTGGAGGCTTGTGCTCCCCACACAGGTGCTATGTAGGCGTCTGCTTCATGAGCGTGCGTGTGCAGCAGGTTGCTCCTGCCCCTCACACACAGAATCGCATCTTGAATATCCCAGACAGAGGATCATTAAGATACAGTGCCTCCTTTAGATGAATCCATAAATGAAATTTAGGGCGGTCCAACCAGGCTCTCAGCTCCTGGGCTGCTAAGGAGAAAAGTTTCATGGCAGGAAAGTGTTAAGTTGAATGAGGGGACAAACAATCGCAGTGATGGGATGATCACAGAGCCCCACACTGTCCTGATGTCCTCTCACACAGGCAATACATATGTGAGGACAGATGAAGACAGGCAGGAGGACGCAGTCATTAGGCACACAAACTGCTGGGTTTTAGGAACACTTTTGGACCTGATCCTACTCAGCACAAAGGTGGCAGACTTGTAGTGTGTCGAGAGAACACCGGACAAAAGCTGATGATTTGTCAGTGTGGACTCTGGGGTGAAAGATTCCAGAGAGAAAGAGGGGGCTATGTAGTCATGAGTGGCACACAGAAGGTGCGGAAAGACTGATTATTCACCCTCAAACAATAAGGAAGCACACAACAGAAATGCCGAGTATAACATAAGCTAAAGGCTGTAATTTTTCATACAAAATGTTATATTTTATTTGTCTGCAGCTGCCTTGCCTCAAGGTCCAGGGAGGCTGGGGGAAGGGGTGTTTGAGGGTTAGAAGGTTACCAGCAGACAGGGAGCTACATAATTTATCTCTAAAACCCAGCACAGTGTCAGGACTCTTTCCTGTTATGCTATTTATATTTATCCCTAGTGGCTTTTTTAAACTATTCCTGTATCTGTCAGGATGCCCACAGGAAAGGTTGGCGGATTTGGTGATGACTTTTCTTCCTAAGTGACGTGTTGGTAACGTAAAAGAAGAAAAATTTATCTTTGTAGAGAAAGCTTAAATATGCCAAATGCAAACATTTAACGTTTTAATTGCGTTCCTGATGAAAAGGGGAAAAAATTTGCTAACTGGAGGCTGCAGACAAAGTACATATGGTGGAAGATAACAGTAGCTATCAAGTGAAGGCTCAAGCTGAAGTTTTCCACCATTTTTTCCTAAGGCAAATCTCTCAAAATACTTTTCCTTTTGATTTTCTCCTGTAACTTGACCTCAGCAGCAGATTTTGCAATCAATGAAGGTCTCCAAGATTGTGCAAAGTAAATATGTTAATTTTTAAAGAAACTAATGTCTTTGTAGATAACATGAAGAGAAGCAGATTAGTCACTAAAACACTATTCATTTTTCTGCTGACAGTAAATGAAAGAAAACTAATTTCTTACAATATTTATTTTCAAATCACATTATTTAAGTATGTAGAAGATGCATTTTTGTAACGATCCTTAAATTACTCCAAGATCCAAAATTGTAATGCCTTGTTCTTAAGAAGGCTTTAGTGTTTTAAACTAGTAGTAGAAAGATAATCCATCATTTTATATAGAACAGACAGAGTGTTAGAGCCTACTCATATTCTCTTGAGATTTGGATGTGAGAATTGTCATGGCATTGCTTGCAATACCAAAAGTTGTGATGACATCTTTTTTTAAGGAGGGAGAAAATTTGGTAAATTCCTGTAATTTTTGAATGTTAATGTATGGATATTTAGAGGACAGTAACTGCTCTAGCAGGCATGTCAGTCTGAAAGGAAGATAGGTCTGGTGAAGAACACTTGAGTGGGTTCTTTGTTGTTGTTTTGTTTCAACTCAAGTTTTTCAAATAATCTTTCATCTATCATTAACAGTGTCATTAATACAATTTGCAATAATGACTTCTGGATCCAGGGAGAAACAAAAACCAAAAAGATTCCTGTTACCTGTTCCGAAAACTCAAGAAGCTAATTAGTATTACACACTAATTCACATTTGTTGTATTTTTTTTTCATAGGGATGCAGTAGTAAACTTTTTAAGTATTTAATTAAAATGCCGTATAGACTGATGGTTTGTTATGGAAGTTCCTCAACACCAGTCATTATTATGCTCTGGTTTACCTTTTTCATAATACAATTCCACATTGTAAGCATCTGGAATTTTTTTTTTCTCTGGCAGAATTCTGTCTAAGGACCAATTTTCAGGGGAAAAAATCTCAGCTTAAAGAATTCAGATACTTGTAGGAATAATACTAAAGAAAAATAGACTGGTTTTCCCTTATTAGAAAAAGTTCTGATAATAATGAACCAGGTGGTGCTGGTATAAAAACTCAGTAACTGGCACAGGATATTGGACTATGAATGCAAGAAAAGGGCCGAGAGCCTAATGATATCTGAAGTTCAATAAAGAAGTTGCCAGTCAAGGACAACAGGATTTGAAGAAAAAGCTTGGGCCCACGGCCACAGGGAGAGAATATACTGCCAAAGTGCTTTTAACAAAAAGACAAAAGAATGCTGCTTTGAAAAGATGTGTGTTATGGTAAGAGGTATTCTTAAATTGGGTGTTCCAAATTTTCTATGTGTTTATCTTGAGACTTAAATAATGTGCAATAAATAAGTCTTGTAAGTCAAATTATTCGGCAGCAAGTTAGAAAAAATGAAGAGCCTACCTGACTATTGTGCAGAAAAGAGCAGTCTGGCTGTGTCATTGAGGGTTATGTCATAAACTGTGTGGACCATCTACAAGAACATCTGAAAATCTAGTTTTCCTCTAATCCTTACCAGGTTATAGCACATTCTTCTGTTCCTTCTTTATTCCAAGATAAACGTGCCTTGACAGAAATTATGTCTTCTTTTCCTTCTGCATTACCTGGCTGTCCCTTACTGAGAACAGACAGGCTAGAGTGTTTTTAATGCTTGTATGAAGGACGGCAAAAAATAGCTTATTTAGGGGAACATCTATGACACTTGCCTGTTTGTGTTTGAAACCGATTAAGACAGTGGTAATTTCAAGTCCATCTGTTTTACTCAGGATATTAAAGAGATTTGAAAGTAAGATAACTTAAAAAACTTTGCCAGACATAAGAAAAAGCTGTTTGGTTTTTGATGCATCATAGTTATCTGAGCTATATTATTTATGCTACTGTATTTGCTAGATGGCCATATTTAGAAGGATGTTCTTTTTACAGGGCTTCAGCTGCTACCAGATTGGTATGGGATGGGACATAGATAAACATACAAATCATCATCACAAACTTAATTAGCAGCAAAGAGGGTCATATCTCCATATATCCAGAGTAAACAAAAGAGACAACATGCAATTGCCTAAACTCAATCCATCATGGGAACCTTCAGAATGTTACGAAACCAAAATCTGGTTCTGAACTACAGCTCTAACACTTTACACAGCAATTATTACTTTAGTCTCTGAAATATTTTTGAAAGCTTTAATCATGAAGGAACTGCTAACCATCTTTTTGTTTTCTTGTTCTGAATACAACAAACCCAACAATTAAACCAACCTGTGCCATGAAGAAAAGACTGAACAAAGCCCGATTTCCCAAGGATTTTGGTTCCACATTCCACTGATCCTACTTTAACAACTACAATTTCCCTGTGCATTCCTGTGACAGCTTTCTCCACTTGTCTGCCACGCTGCCAGGTCATCATCACACCCACACAGATCTTGCTGCATTTCTCCGTGCTCCCTCACACATCCTCTGTCCCTCTCAAGCCGGCAGAATCCAGCGTGGCTGCCAGAGCCGCACAGGCTGACCAGCTGGTGCTGCTGCCAGAAGGAGCGGGTGGCAGCTGAGCTCTGTCTGCCCTTACTTGCTTTTTTCTCCTCTACTGAAAAACTGATTTTCATGACTCTTACCTTCCTGTCAAATTTGGCTGATACTGCCCATCAGTTTAGGAAGTGCATATGAGAGCGCAGACAGGCACAGCTGAACAGGCAGATGCCTACACAAAGGTAATGCAATAACAATAAACTGCACTGCCTTAGAAAACAAGCTTAAAATTTATAGTGAAATGACAGACTCGATGATCCTTTAGGTCTTTTCCAACCTTAATGATTCTATGATTCAAAGCTGTAATTTATCTTCAACAGTAGCTAAAGAGGGAACAGGAGGGTCTACCGGTTTTCTGAAAGCTCTTTCCAAGGATATGAGTGACTGATTGCACTTTGCATTATAACAGCTGGGTGTCTCAATTTACCATGTCAAGTGTTTGTTAGTTCTCCAATTATGACACCATGCTTCACAATGTGATGCTCTTATATATTTCTTTATATGTCATACAATGTATCATTGCACTTCCTTATGCTTCCTATGACTTTCCCAAAATTGATATGACATATTACTGGGTAATCTAAAATCGGTCAATGAATCCTAAGTAAACAAAACAAACTTAGAAGATTAAAGCACGCTAGGCTTCCTGTTTTTAAAAAAGCAACAATCTAGCTCTTGTGCTGATGGATAATATATGCAGTTCAGAAAATACAGAATCAAGTCTGGTAAATCCCTGAGCTACTAGACACTGCTTTATGCTTGGGGGATTTATGCAAACACTACGTGGGATGGAGAAGGGAACTGAAAGTAGGAGGGATACAGGAAGGAGTATGGCAGAATTTCACAGTATTCTGTAAGGGAATGTCAGCTTTAACGCTCATACCCTTGGAAGCTGTAAGGGACTGTTTTGAATGTCATACCTGGGCACAAGCCCTTCCTCTAGCCTAAATACTATCATGTCCATGTGAATACATCCTTGTGTTGAGGATACACGACTTTAGCCCAGAGGTAAGCTGATGCATTCTGCATGCCTGTCTGCATACACGTTGTAAGGTAACCCAAGGGTGTCTGTAGTCACTGCACAGATGTATAGCACCATAGATTATATCTGCCTTTACAGTAACAGTAACATCAGCTGCCATCAGCTGGCAGTTCTTCCTTACGTGCATGTCTGTCCTGAGTCTGAAGTAATCTCAAACCAAGGTCTAAATACCAGGATGTGTCCTGTATCCAGATCATACAGAAAATTGAAACAAGGTAAAGCAGCAGACTAGAATTAGCCAGCATACACACATCTATCTAGCAACACACGGTATAAACATTGCTTAATATCTCCTCATCATTTTCCAGACAGCATAATCCAACCTGGGGACACAAATGTTGGTTCTGTTTGCAGGCATTATTTCCTCCTGTTCCAGCCCTCCCCTACACAGGCTTCTTTCTATTACTTCCCCAGTGTTAGTATTCTTGCAAATTGGAACCAAGACACTTCAGTATAAGGGATCCTATCTGTTTTTTTCATATCTTGGTTTACACCATTGCAGTTAGTAACATTTAATTCCTTTTCTGTTCTCCTTGACACAAGTTATTGTTTCTCTGTTTCAAGGACAAACTCAGCAAAACGATGTCATTTTCATATTTAAAAATGTAAGATTTTAGTTCTTAGTTAAGATGCGACCACTTCTTTCAGCAAAAGTAAAAAAAAATGTTAATTGATCCAAATGCTGCATTAGCAGCTTTCATTGATAACAAAGTACTTCATGGCTGATTCAATATTCAGAAGGTGGGAAAAAGAGGGAATAAAACTGAATAACACTTATGAAAGGGCTTTTCATTGTAATCTAAGCTGGAAAACAATGTGGGAAGGCTGTTAGAGGCATTTCCATAGGCTGACTTATCTCATACATTATCACGACCCCAGTGAGGTTGTTAGTTATTTGAGTGAGCAGTTATCTAACTTTTACACACAAGCAGGGTACGATTTTTATCTCAGCAAAGAAAGATGCATAACTGGATAAACAAATGTTTATGTATGCTTTAGATCTTCTTGAAACAGCTCCACCGCCTTCCTGATGACACAATTCTGTTTATTGACTTGAATGTATTATATAGCGAATACAAAATCTAAGCTGGGAATAAAGGTCATTATGGGTCATTTTCTTACTAGCAAAGAAAGCAATGGCATTGAAGACAAAATTCTGTTTAGTGGTCAATTTTCATGCTCATTGTTGTCAGTACTTGAATCCAAGGAACAGATTCGTTGAGAGAACACTGAGTTCTTTTAAATAAGTGACGTTTAAAGAATTATGAACACTAATATACAGAGGAAAAGAGGATGGAATATTAAAAAATAGTAAAGAACATCCAAAAGATCATAAATAGATGTCACAACAAATTGATACAGATGTTAAAAAAAAAGGAAAACTCACAGAGATCAAAGAGTAGTTTCACATGAAAATGCAGTAAGAGATAAGGGATAAAGGGTTCACAAGTCTGTAGTGCATTAAAATGGGACATGAGGGGACAAAGTAGAAAGAGATGTGACTAAACGGAAACTTAGAAAGTCGACAGGCATTGTGCTATAAAATCACTGCTTTGGAAGGTCATGACACAAGGCCTTTTAATTATTTTAGGCACTCTGATGCAACAAGCTGCAAAAAACGATATGCCACAGAGACAGAGGGCAGGAGCTAAATCCCAGGAGGTGTTCAGGCTGAGGTATACAGTGTGGAAGCACCCAGGTCTCTGCCACGACACACCAGCATCGTGGGGCTGAGCCAATCCACACCAGCTGATCTTGGACCCAATACCTTCTCCTCTCTGTATAAACAGTATAGACCTACCCAGTCCAATCTTTATGTCAAACATACAAAAAATCCTCCTTCTCCTCTTTGGAAATGTCATTCCTTAATTCACAGATTTCTTTCCCCAGTATTCCTCCCTTTTCTTTTGCTCATGGCCCACCTGCTTCCCATTTCTTCCTTTCACTGCTGAAGATCTGAATTTTGTCATCTTGCTTCATTCCTACATTACTAATATATAGCATCACATAAAATCTACATAACTTGCTGACCTTAAGAGTTTCTTCAGTGTGGATTTGGATCTGTTTCTAGGCATCCCAAAGTTTTTTGGCATTCATATTTAAAGGATTTGTATAACTAAGTGTAGTGTTTGTCAAGTCGACCCCTCCATCTGAACTTCCCTCTCTTTTTTTGAAGAGGTGAAGCACTTTCTTCTTACCTAGTGTTCTTTAGTTTCCCTTAGGCTTCAAGACTGTTTATCTTCTGCTCTGCATGTTCCAAGAGAGGATCCACAAAGAGGAACGTAACCTAATGTGGATATCTGTTGATGGAGAAAAAGAAGATACAGGTACTTCTACCTACCAAACACGACTGTAACGTGGACGGTGTAAGTTAGTACTGGTACCAGTTGAAATAATTTTTGCATATAATTTTATGTAGAGAGATATAAGCACCTAAGAACTCTATGAACTTTTCCAGTCTCTAATGTAAATTAAACACCTAAATGTTTAATTGACTGCTCAAGAAAAATCAAGTAAGTTTATAGCACTAACAGAGGAATTTTCAATTCCTCGACCAATTAATAGGTTTCTCTCAGCTGTATCCAGGACTATACTAGTGACATGTAGTATTTTTAATTTTACTGTATTATTTCTCCCATTTATAATCAGACTAATTATAACTGAATATAACATAAAGATACTAGATCAAAATGTACCTTCCCTTAATAAATTCTTACTACAAACCTGGCTAGCAAATATATCAGAAAGGGAATTCTTGAGAATGATTGGGCAAAGTAGCCTGTTTCTCAGCCAAATCTGCTCTGCAGATGCATATAATCATGAAGAGGATATGAGAAATAAGCAAATCCTTTCTATTTGCACAACTGTGTTCTAGCCCAGAATGAGATGTTATAGAATTGATGGAATAATTAATATATATTTTTGAAAACCATTTGGAATCTAATCATATATTGTTCATACACATTCGGCATGTTTTGTGGATGTAGGCATGCTTTATACACATATAGATGTGTGATGCTGACTCACAATTTAGTCTGTGAAGGTGCATTCACTGAAAAATTACCTTGATGCCTCTTGTGATTTCTGGTCTAATATATTTGAAAACTCCTGTGTCCAGAGAAGAGATTTTCAGCTGCACACACTGCAAAGTTAATTAGTAAATATTATCAAAGGAATGTATCTGTCATGCAGTAGCAAACTAGTATGGATTTCAGCTGTTTTGCATGTTTTGCAAAAAGCTTTACTGGTAGCATGCCTTCAATAAAAATTTATCAGAAGATTCCACAGTCAAGAGGAATAATCACTTTGTTTAAAATATACTCCCTTGCTCAGTGGTGAAATGACAGCAAGACTTGAAAAAGAAGTGGGCAAAAAATTAAGCAAATAGCACTCAATGTTGATGTAAAAAGTAATGAGGGATGCCAAATGACATTTATTTAATGGGGAAATAAGCAGGGTTATGAAAGTATCTTGGAACAAAAGAAGGAATTTGAAGAGTGACATAAGCCCACTTATACATACAGACAGAAAAAAAGTAATAATAATGTAAAATATTTTTTCTCTTCATTTGTAGAGAAGAATGAAGGAGTAACTACAACATATAAGGATGAAGAAGTAATTTCCATCCTATTAGCACCTAAGGAGGATGTTGAAACATCTATAAGCAGTTTAAAATATTAAAAGACTTGAGTAGCCTAGGTTCAAGGATTCTAACGAAGCAGACAGTGAAGATCTCCGACTTTCTTATGTTAATTTCTGCTTAAGTGTGAGACACACTATTTTGTATTGCTGAAAACAAGTAAGCAAGATAATCTGCTTGGTCTGTATAAGACAGGTAGCTGGAAGTCAATCTGAAGAAAAAGTAATTCAAAAGTTTACAGGGGATGTACTTTAATTTAAAGCTTTAAAAATAGACATCCTATTCATTTGGGTTAAGAAGACTTTATGGAAAAGTAGGTCTTGCCAAACAAAACATTCCAATTTTTAACAAAGAAATGAGCAGCTTCACTGAGAGAGATAACTTCCTTTCCCAGCAATGCTAACTTAAGGAGTTGCCTCTCCTCCTCACCCTCAGCCTGTTGCAGAGGTGTTCCAGCGTCCCAGCTGCTGTTCCAGCACAGCCCACAGAGCAAACAGGATGAGAGGCTTAATCTACATCGGAAACAATACCTTTGCCCTCATTCTTAAACTCTTCTACACTTCTTCCTCCAGTTCAATGAGAGTTAAATAAACCCTAAAGAAAGGCATGGAGCTGCACGGCAAAGGTAGGAATGAAAGACTGAAGGTGAAAAGGTACATTCTTATGAGCTAAAACTACCACAAAATGTTGTTGTGAGGATTCATTATCAAGTGGAGCCCTTTTAAGAATTTTTCCACAGTTCCTGGTACTAAGCTTGATGCTTTGGGACACTTTTTATTCAATAGTATGTGAATAAATACACAATCATATCTGATTTGTACAGCTTTAATCTCAATTAATTTCATTAGATATAGGAAGGATGCAGGGGAGAGGTATAAAAAAGATTCAACTGGTGCAAAAAATTACTCACAACTTCAAAGAAGAGAGGGAGATCAATCTGTTGAACTCTTCAAAATAAAACTTATAGATGACTTGATTGCATAATGTAGAAATATCAAATGCAGAAGACAGTGAGAAATCATTCAAGCCATGGAGCTTAACAAGAGAAAGACAGAGAAAACTAATGGTTCTTACATTAATTGGTTCCATGTCTTAAGAGCCACTCTGTAAAGAAGTCAGCAGACAGACTGTAAAAATGAAAAGCTCCTTTTAATTTTAATCACATTAGACTCACACTAATATTTGCTTCAGTTACTTTTATGGAATTATAAGAACCTGATAATCCAAATCTTTAAAAACAGGTCTATAGAAATTCCTCCTAAGCTGCTGAGGAGAAAAGATACAGATGCCATCATAATTTGATTAATCGTTTTTCTTTAAAAGGTAATTGGCTAGGTCCCCATTGGTCACAACAAGCTCTAGCCAAGCCATTTAACTGCTGTTTCTTACACACCCAGCTCTGTCTCCCACTCATGCAACCTGCCAAGCAACCTCTCTCAAGTTTGTAAACTGGTGACTTCTGGATCTGTCCGGCTTAGCTTCTGATCTGGTCAGCCATGGTTATGCGGTCTCTGCACTGGACAGGAATCTTTTACCAGCCTCGCCACAGAAAAGAGGCTTATGGTGCTTCTACCATTAAACTGAATAATGGTGCTTAATACGTAAATATCCTTTAACTATATTTACAATTTTGTAAAGATCAGAGAAAAATCTGATGGCAGCCATTACACTATTGCTTGTCTAAGCTCTTTAAACCAGAGTATATTGTCCACTACTCACTGAGAGAAGAAACAAGATAGAAACAGAACATCTTCTATTTAAGATACACTTGGGATTTTTTTAGCTCTATTTCAATCACAGAATTTAAAAAAAAGGGCTAATACAGGAATAAAATCACAGTATTTTTCAGTATTACATGATGTGCAATTATCTTAAATTGGAGGTATAAACTAGGATCTGGTTACAAATCACAAGAATCATAAGATACCAACAACTTACAACTGGTATCAAAACAAAGAAACAAGAAGAACGTAATTCTGGAACCTAATTTTTTTTATAAGTCAAGAGTCCTTCTATGAGAAATCACAGTAATATTTTTGTCCTTATCAACAGCGCACTGATTAAACAGGACCCATATCTTTATTATCTCCTCCCTAAACCATTCAGTATCCACACATCCTGGCATAATTCCCTGACATTTGTACTCATCATGATTCAGGAGCAGGAGACATCTACCCTCAATTTGCTCCCCGTATACATAATCATACTAACATGTAGAGATTTAACAATGTGAGACAAAATGATCCAAGGGCATTCTCTAGCTGGAGGTCTCCTTGTCCCTACAAAAGAGCAGGGGGCTCTGACTCTATAGCATGTGTTTTTACCTCCAGCGTATGTTCTTACTGATGGCCTTAGAAGAAAGTTAGTCCCCATACTGTGCTCCGTCCACGCTGCCACAGCTACACTAGTAGTCCCACCTGAAACACTTTAAAGCTAGTGCACGTACCTTCCTGGCTGAACTGCTACAATTCTCTGATACCTGTGGACACAATTTAATCAGGAATCCATATGCTCTTCTACTCATTTTCTAACACGGCAGGACCCTCTTGTTTATGAGTACTGGTAGTTTCAAGCAGAAACAACTTGGTCAACATGGCTCCTCCTGAACCATGCAGGGTGCAAAGACAAATGAGAGGGTAAAGTGTGAAAGAACACTAGTGGCATGTGAATGAGCTCACCTCCTGGCTTTGAATCTGTTCCACGCTTTCTTCTTCCTTTCCACAATGTTATGGTGGAAAATATCTGACTTATTGTTTTTTTCCTAGGTTGCAGTGCCCTTATCAGAACAGGATCCTGAACTGTGAATATTAAAAACACCTACATCTACAGGTATCTATACAGATCATTATTCACATACTGTAAACGTTGTAGAACTATTCATCCGCATTAATTCAGGAGACGTCCGACAGAGGAGAAAAGCCCATCACCAGTCTGAGGGGCCTTAGAGACTGTCCCTGAGTCTCAAGGAGTACAACGATGGGTCGTGCATTGATAAGAGACATACATCTCTGTGTGGTCTCACTGGAAGACTTGCCTTAGTATCTAAAGTTAGAATATACATACTCTATTTGTACAATTCACTTCTTTTTTACCATCAACCTCCTGCGACATCTAGGCTGTGATTTCACAACGGCTGTACAAGACTCAGGGGTTCAGGAAAAAAAGGACAAAGATTAATCCAGCTAGAACCACAGAAGACTGAAGTCAACAAAGCACACAATTACTCTGCCTAGAACTGAGCGAGAGTGTAGAAACAGGTTCTCCAAGATGTCAAAAAAACTTTAACTATCATAACTTTCAGGTCTCCTCTTTTATGTCTGTGCTAAAGATTAGCAACAATAATTTGAATCAAAAGGCAACGTTGCTTGAACACTGAACCACAACTACATAAATAATGATGATAATAAACATTGAAACAAAGCAAAACTCTCCCTTCCTCCAATAGGCCAGAAGTTCAGTCCAATCACTGGTCAAGAACTGGAGCAGCAGTGAAGATATTTAGGTTCTCATATTCAGGACATACTAAAGAGAACCTTAAATTATTTACTTTGGTTTCAGTGATAGTGTGTTTCCCTAGGTTCAGCATGAAACATCATTAATTACTCTAATACGTCACATTCCATACATTTTAGCCTATTTCACAGCACATCTATGCAGGGCAGGAATGGTTTAGAAATATCAATGTTTAATTTCATAATGATCATGCATTATGATTTCAACCATGCTGCCAAGGAAAATTACAGGCTATGCATAAAATTGACTCACCTGACTTTCACCATACTAACTGATGCAGATGAAATGATATTCCAGTCATCTCTCAGCTCCTCCCTTGTCTTCCTACACCACACTTAACCCCACAGAAAACCAAATGCCCCCCACCTCCCATTTACCTGGGCAAATGTGTGGGCTGATTTACAAGTATTTTGTAATGTTATGGCCACTGACCCATCATTTAAGAAAAGAAGTTTGAGGTTTCTTTAATTTCATTTTTTTTTTTAATCAAACTGAAAATAGTGAATTTGGTCTGCAAGACACAAGGACACTGCCATCTGGAACTCACTGAGATACAAAGAGATAAAGGTTCATTTCATCCACAGTGATACTGAGGGTCACAGTGAAGTGTTAGCAATAATCTCTTGCTTCAGAGGCGGCTTCAAAATCTTATATGCTTTGCAAGAGAAAACTACAGATATATACATTATCTGCCTGGTGATACTGAAGATTAGGACTATTTATTCTAAGTCCTTTATGGAAGCATTAGCCTTGCCTCTAAAATCTATTTAGATGGTTTGATAATTCCTTTCAGGAAAGAAAAAAAAAACCTGGGAAATATAAGTCAAATATAATTAAACAAATAATATTTTGATAAGTTATGTTAGAAGATACTACCCAAAGGCAAATTCTCAAGTTGTCCTTTTATTAATTGCCCAAGGACTCAAACATATTAATGATACTTACAATAATGTACACCTTTTACATTATGCAAATCTCAGACCTCAGCTCTAATCTTCTGCTTAACAGTGAGAATCGTTCTTGCCCGAGGTCCCTACTACTCAAACTCCCAGAGATTAAAAATAGCTCTCCAAACCATATAACTTTTCTCTGATATAAAACAACCTCAGCCTTTATGAAAAAGAAAAAATGGCAATAAGAAACTTGAAAAATAATGATGTTCCTCTATTTAAAAAAATGCCCTCTTCTGAGACATCAGCCATTGCCTCTATGGCACTAGACTTAACTGTGACTGTGGAGCTCTGCCGGAGCACAACAGCCAGGTGAGGAGAGACTTCTGCGTACATAGGCTCATTTGTAAGGATAGGAAAGTAAGCACCATAATCCATAGAAACTGGAGGCTTCTTTTAAGCAGTAGACTTGTCCACCTCCAAGACCCTTATTACACCAATGGTGTATGGGATAACACAGGGCAGATCAGTACCTCCTTCGTACTCCAGGCTATCCTTAAACTGGAAGATGCTACCTACCTTCAGCTACTCTTTAAGAGACTAAGAAAAGAAATGTTATTTCCTCCAGAAACGTAGGAGATAAAATGAAAGATATTGCACAAATTCAGCCCTGAGAAAAGAGTGTGGTTTTTGCTGTACCTTTGCCAAAAACGAACACTCTGTTCGCCATAAATTCTATTTTATGACATATGTAGATCAGCACACTGTGCACTGAAAAATAAATAAATGTTGGTTGCAATTAGTGTGAAACTGGATAACAATGCTGAGGATCTGATTAAAAATAAACAGTTTTTATTAATTTTGGAATGTACCTATATACTGATTTTTTTGCAAAGTATGTGTGTTGTGAGCTCAGAAGACACAAACAGTCATGATGTGATGGGAGAGCAAGGTAGTACAGGAGGATGAGTAGTTCTGAAAATTATGATCACTTCTGGGACTTCACACCACAGAAATAAAATCTCCAGAGGTTCAAGTACCCAACAAACAACTCCAAAACTTGCTGAGGAAGAAAGCAAGCTCAGCAGAGGCAGAAGTTCATGGAATCAAGCACGGCACTGGGAGCAAAGTAGCTTGAATTTTCCTACACATCCAAACTGTAAAACACCACATGATGCTTCCTGGAAATGTTCCTGCTTACATCTATTATAAGCTGCTCTGCAGTCAGGAAAAACAGCTGGCGCCTACAGCTCTGCTCGTGGCTGGCTGTGCTGAAAGTCACGGCTTACAGGTACCTCATTCTTTAAGGTCTCCTTGGAGACTTAACTCTCATGGGTCTATGACAGGTTTTTTTGATCAACCAAGTATCTTCCAGGTTCTTTCCTCTAAACTTTCCAGAATCCTTATACTTCAGTTATAAGACTATTTTCTGCATAACTCCTGGCCATCATGCAAGCAGCCACTCACTCCTGTGCTAGTGGGCAGTTTGCCCATCTCCTCCACTGCATCAGCATGACTGGAATGGGCAAGACTAAACCACTCCTTTTTGTAAAGAACTTTTCATCACCTCCACAACCCAGTTCACAGCATGGCTTCAGAAGCAATAGCACAGCTACAGCTGAGCAGGAGGTTAGAGACAGTAGGACTTAGACACATTGTACAGAAAATGTTTGTGCCACAACCCACGATGCCAGCCTCTAACCCATTCAGCTATCTGCTTAGCGTAGCGCAGGTTGGGACAGGTGAGTCACATCAGATGGGTAAGAAGAATGCTCCTGCTTGGAGGGGAACTTGGAAGTATGCTGCAGGAGGAAAGCTCAAAGAGACTAGACCCTAAGGTGTGTCAGGGACAGGAAAGATTAAGAGAAAAACAAGGACCCAGCAAAAGAAAGAGACTACTAAGAGGGGAAGGGAGTTGAAAAGCTTTAAAGTGCTGAAGGAAAAAAAACCCAGCTCTTTGTCACTCAGAAAACACTCAGATGACACTAAATTGAACCCGTTCAGAAGGACGCAGTGTGGAAAGGAGCAAAGATGTTTATAAACTGCTTTTATTTCTATTCCTTTTTAATCTAATCACCTTGAGTTTACCTAATTTAAAAAGCTGGAAATGGGGAGCAGTTGTTGAGTGGGTGAGGGCTGTTGAGTTTAAGATAATTTAACCTTCAGACACTTCACTGCAGAATTAGGTCTAGGAAAATCCTTTTCAACCACCTTTTAGCTAACCTAGGTGTCATCAGCTATTTCAGCAATAAACATAGTAACATTTGCAAAGCAATACCTATTAATTCCTTGTGGACTCAGAATATTGGAAATAATTCCTGTTCTTACAGATTTCAGCATGAACTGGAGTAGACCTTAAATCTTCAGTAAAGAGTCTTCAGGATACTCTAGGGGACATTTACTGTGATCCAGTGAAGTAAATATAATTAAAATTAAACTAACTTGTCAAAAGAAAGAACAAAGTACATTTTGTGATATAGTATCTTTGATTTGGTTAATACGAAAAACCGCATATTCCACAGTGGGTTTCCAATTCATAATTAATTAGTGATTTTTACTGAATTTACTTTTACAAATATTTTCTTTTAAAGAAAACCCAAGAGCTCTGTAGATTTCATTTGCATTTTGTTCATTTTCTTTCCATTGCTATGATAAGCCATTCACTACGTGGTTCTGATAATTGTTCAAAGAATGTCAAATAAGTTTTGAATTACTTGGAGCTTATTTATTCAGCATTCATTTTCTCTTATCATATCAATCAACAGGGCAAAAAGTACACACAGGTATGCTTCATTAAGAATGAGATAAAGACTTCTTGAAACATTGTCTATATCCTAAGTATGACTATTCTGTAAAATCTGAAAAAAAAAAAAAAAAAAGTTGCCATGGCTGGCATACTTTTCCACATTTACTTCCTATATGTAGATTAAGTTATTATTTCATTTTGACATATTTTTTCCTATTACAGATTTGTATTGAATAGAGAGATTAATTGATGATGTATGTTTTGAATTATAAATATTTTATACATTTCTTCAATTAACCTTAACTCCTCCTGATGAAATAAACAGAGAAAATCAGTCTTCCTTGCTTTTTTGGATTTGGCATTGTCTTCCATGGAGTAGTAATTTTAGATGAGAAATTTTTCATAGAATCATAGAATGGTTTGGGCTGGAAGGGACCTTAAAGATCATCCAGTCCCACCCCCTGCCATGGGCAGGGGCACCTCGTTGCCCAAAGCCTCATCCAGCCTGGCCTTGAACCCCTCCAGGGATGGGGCATCCACAGCTTCTCTGGGCAACCTGTTCTGTACCCTCTTTCAGCTTAAAACTGTTACCCCTTGTCCTCTCACTCCACTCCCTGATGAAGAGTCCCTCCCCATCTCTCCTGTAGCCCCCTTTCAGCACTGGAAGCTGCTCTAAGGTCTCCCCAGAGCCTTCTCTTCTCCAGGCTGAACAACCCCAACTCTCTCTCCCAGTCCTTGTATGGGAGGTGCTCCAGCCCTCTGACCATCTTCATGGTCTTCCTCTACTCCAACAGGTCCACATCTTTCCTGTGCTGAGGACTCCAGACCAGGATGCAGTACTCCAGGTGGGGTCTCACCAGAGCGGAGCAGAGGGGGAGAATCCCCTCCCTCGACCTGCTGGTCACACTTCTTTTGATGCAGCCCAGGACACGGTTGGCTTTCTGGGCTGCAAGCACACACTGACGGGTCATATTAAGCTTCTTATCAACCAAGAAGTAAGTATTAATTTTATTTCAAAAACTCTTGGCATCTAAAAAATTATTCTTCAAGATGTTTGTGTACTTACTATAATGGATATGTGAACCTCAGTACCACACCAGCAAATATACACCCTAACTACCAAGTTTACATCAACTACTGTACTATCAAAGCCTGTAAGAGTACACAGTGACTTCCAAAAAGCTTTTATCCATAATTACTGCCCAGTGGAATGAGAGAAAGGCTATCATCCGCTACTCCTTCTTAAACACCTTTTTGTGTTATCTATTTAGAAATTATTATTTCTTTAAATGCTGATTTGTGTTTACATACAATACACGAACAAACACATGCGATAGACAATAAAATCTTAAATATAGACTGAGTCTACAAGCAACAGTGAAAACATCTTAAAAATATATATTTCACAAATACATTAATGCCTCCTTCACACGGTGTTCAGAATTCTGTTAAAAGCTGTATACACATATTCTCTACAAAGAAGGAAAATGCTAAGTCGGATCACAATAAAACCCCTATTGTTTGGTCTTCAAATAACAAAAAGTTTATGCTTCTACAGTTTCTGAGAGAAGACAAATATTCAACACCACCAGAATACATTTACATTCAATTCCACTGAAAATCTTTTAGAAAACTTGATGGATACAAAGAATAAAGATGACAAAAACAATCACAGGAGTTTCCCTGACAGATTTACACTTACAATTTTCATCATCTTAAGGGAATTTAAACTGCAGATATTCTGTTAAGTTATCAGTGGACAGAAAAAGATGGTGAGAATATTTCCAGTGGAGAACCAACACATTTTATGAGAATCAAAGATGACAAGCTCACAAGTTGCAAAGAAGTATAACTTGCACCATGAATATTATTCATCACGTTGAAGCCTTTTTTCAAAATATGCCAGGGGATAGTACAAGGTTGACAACTGCTCTCTGTGAAGTTTTATTTTGTCAAGAATTTCATAGATGTGATTATGCTGTGTAATTTCAATATATTTTACCAGACTCCTTCAGGCATTGTTAACACTCTACTGAAAAATATATCAACAAAATTGGTGAAGTACTTCAGCATATTCAGTGTCACTTAGATTAGCCTGACTCAATAGTTGCAAGAGATTTAAAACTTCTGATCGAGTTATTTGGTGCTACCTGATTATTAAATGCAGTCCCTTACTATAGCACGCTACCATATAATATATATTTCTCCAGAACGCTACACAAGAAAAAGCATTCTTTGCCCTTCACACTCGACAAGTGAGAACTCTTCCTCCATGCATTATTCCACAAACAAATGTGAAGACCAGAAAAAAATCTCTTGCCTATTCTAAGCTAACATGGGTGAAAACTTCTTCACCTTTGTAATCTCTTTGAATGCCTAACAAGACACATCAAACAAGCACTTCCCCTGAGAAGTTTCAGAAAGCCACTAAAGCTTCCTCGACCAGTATCCCATCTCTTTCTGTGGCTGAAAGAAAATAAAACACACCCAGAATCTGTATCACACACAAAACTGAAAGGTATTTTTTCCTATTCTCTGCAGTAGACCAATAAAAACGTTGAACAACGGGATTATTTAAACACAATACAAATATGTTATACAAGCATACAGTGATCAATATTTTCTTTAGTTATCTCTAAGGAATACCAATAAATTCATCAGCTGCACAACTCATGCTTATATCTCTAATTTCAAGACGGCATCTATCCTGTCACATAAACCTTTCCATTTATTCATCTTCCATTATGAAATAATTTTCCTTCTTTGCCTCCACAACTCTTCAAAAACACTTTCTACAACCTTACTCTGTTTTTAAAAATCATCTCTATAATTACATGAGAGATAGCATTATGTGCCTCCTTTGTGGATTTTCAGTACTTGAGTGATCATACAAAGAAAAAAAAAATTGATCACAGACAAACTCTTGCAACTGTATGGAAGGAAGAATTTATAATTATAATTCTATGGGATTTTACATTTGCAATAAGTAGAATACACATTTCATAAAGTGTAAAAATCAACAGAGGGCAACCTGCATTACAATAATAGATAAAATCAAGAGAGCTCTACATAAATTTCTCCAAGATAGCTGTGCCCTTGGATCAGGGCTTTTAAAATACTTCATTCTAGGCTCTGTCTCTTGGAATATTCATTGTATTCCAAAAGCTCAATATAGGTGAAAACATTGAATCAAAATCAAAAGGTGTTTTGCCATTTGCTTCAACATGGCCCAGACCTATCCTAAGATCAAAAGATATAAACAAGGAAAAATAAATGAAAAACACACACAAAACCAGTCTTCTTTCTGAATTTCCTTTAAAAAACAATTTATGGTCTCTTCTTTTAAAAACAACGTCAGGATTAGCACCATCTCCCATTGCTGTAAGGATATTCATATGAAACATAACGTGGCACCAGATCTCCAGGAGATCTGTTGAAGCAATTCCAGAGGAGGACCACGAAGACAATCAGAGGGCTGAAGCACCTCTCCTATGGGGACAGGCTGAGAGAGTTGGGGTTGTTCAGCCCAGAAAAGAGACGGCTCTGAGGAGACCTAATAGCAGCCTGCCAGTGCCTGAAGGGGGCTACAGGAGAGATGGGGAGGCACTCGTCATCAGGGAGTGTAATGATAGGTCGAGAGGTAATGGGTATAAGCTGAAAGAGGGCAGATTTAGATTCTATATAATGAGGAATTGTTTTCCTGTGAAGGGTGGTGAGGCAGTGGCCCAGGTTGCCCAGAGAAGCTGTGGATGCCCCATCCCTGGAGGGGTTCAAGGCCAGGCTGGATGAGGCTTTGAGCAACCTGGGCTGGTGGGAGGTGTCCCTGCCCATGGCAGGGGGTGGAACTCCATGATCTTTAAGGTCCCTTCCAAACCAAACCATTCTGTGATTCTATGATACTATCATCTCAAAAATTCAGCTAAGGTTTCAGTTGTGTTTGCTTTATAATGCGCTATTTTTCTTGCCCCAGGTGTGTATTTCAACCCTTTTACAGCTCAAGTCCTCTGATGTTTCAGTGGTGTGTTTATGAAATGCAGAGCAGTTTATCCAAACAGCCATTCCTGTTCTAAAAGTTAAAACCACCCATCTGGTACAAAACTTGATGCCAACTGTTAAGCACTGAACTGATAGAGACTCCTGACAAAATGCTAATTCTCTTCATCGTTTGCATGAGAACAGTAGAATGAATATGGAGGCTACTAAAATGTGAAAATGATTGATGTGTGCCTCATCAATAGCATCTCCTACTCTTAACTCCAGCCAGTGATACAAATAATGCCAAGCCAACATTTTGAGGAAATGTGTAAGGAATTTCACAGAATCACAGAATCACA